>NC_142542.1:10114500-10276000 GCF_056151865.1 Erythranthe guttata | reverse complement strand
TATTTGTGACGAGCTCAAAGCCCTCGTCGATACGAGTGCCTCTTCGAAATTTCCAATTTCCAAAATTGGAAACTTCCACTTCAGTGGACTTGCTAAATCGGGAAACTTCCCAATTTAGAAAGTTCACTAAATTCCGCATTTCTCTCTTTCTCTACGTTTATTCCGATTCGCAATCCACAATTACGAATCTTGGATTCAATCATATCGACATCCAATCGTTCAAATATTAACACATTAATCTATGCTTGTTGTTATCAAGAATCTATATTACACGAGAAGTGTGACCCTCAATGGTTCAGGTGTATGCTAGCCGTGGGCTCACAACTCTTTGTGATTCGAACAACACATTGTTCTTATACGAACTCCTCCCAAGAGTCCCGATTAGAGTAAAACTCATTTTACCTAATCCCGATCAAATCGGTGCCCAACGAATCAAGATTGGCGTCTAGCAACTACGCATCATGATTCCCTAGATACAAATGAAGTGCCTGCAAGAACCTTATGATATAGTTAGCGTACAGTACGATCCTGTCATGTACTCAGGCAAATTGAATTGGGGATCGAGGAAGAAAAGGGGCAATCGTAAAATTAGGGCTTTCAATAGAGGAATTGAAGACGACGGCGTTTTGGCTGCAGAAATGCACAAGATGGGAGATTCGAGTGGGCCGCATTATTCTAAGCCCAAACCATACTCAGCTGCTGAAGTGGGCCTAAAGCTTGAGCCCAACACCGGATGGGCTGTTGAAGATTCCAGCAAATGTGCTGGCAACCAATTTTATTTAAATACCTGCAATTAGAGTAAGGACAGGTGTTAGTTTTGTATTGGGTAAAGGGGAATATCCCTTTAGGTCATATTTGGCAGGTTTCTATAAATAGCATGCAAATCATTAATGAAGGCAACTAGCCACTTTTATCTGAATTTCACCAACTCTTTCTTCTTCTTTACTCTTTCTTTCCTATTTCTTCTTCCCCAATTAACCCTATTCTACTGTTCCATTGAAAGGCAATATATATAATACTCAAAATATAATATTAAATACATCAGATCCTTACATTTGGTATCCAGAGCAAGGCTCTTTTTCCTGGAGAAAAACACTACAAATATGGCTGAAGCTACCAGATCTAAGGAAATATTAGAAACACACAAGAAATTGGTGGATCAGAAGATCCAAGAGGAGGTGGATAGGAGACAGGCAGTAGAGATTTTGCTCCAAAATCAGCTCAATTTGGTATCACAATCTGTAACAGAAGGGCAGACACAAATGCAAAAGGCAGTAGAGCTATTGCAGCTACAGATGACCAAAATTGCTGAAAGAATGGAGTTCTACCACAGAGACAAACCACTTATGGGAGGGGGACCTTCATCATCAGCTTCTGGTAACTCTACAATCCCTATGGCTACCCCTGAACACTACACTAGGCCAGCTACTGAATTAAGGGGGTTTAAACAGCATGAAAGGGATGAGCAGTTTGCTGTGGGGTTTAACCCTAGCCCTAGAGTTGAATTCCCACGGTTTGATGGATCTAACCCTAGATCATGGCTACTGAGGTGTGATAGCTACTTTCAACTCATCCCAAATATACCTAACAAGCAGAGGGTTGCCATAGCTTCCATTCACCTTGAGGGCAAGGCAGCCTCATGGTATAGCCATTTGAATCAGAGGGATTTGTATTGGGAGGATTTTGTAGTGTTAGTCACCAACAGATTTGAGGAGTTACAGGAAGGGAATGTGTTGGATGATATACACTCTCTAAAGGTGACAGAATCTGTTGAGGAGTTTATTGAAAAGTTTGAGGAGATGAGGTGTTATTTACTGCTATTTAACACTAGGACATATGATGAGAAGTACTTTGTGCACTGTTTTATGAAGGGGCTGCCTGAGGAAGTCAGGAGCTTCTTTTCCCTTTTTGACATCAAAGGCTTGCATCATGTCATGGAAATGGCCAGGAAACAAGCACATACCATTGAGTCAATCACCAAAAAGAACAAACCACCCTACAGACCAACCACTAACCCATTTCCACAACAAAAGAAAATATGGCACAACCCCAATCCACCACCCACTCAACCTAATAAACCACCAACCTACACACCACCTGCTCTGCTTCCCCAGAGGAAGAACCTTACCATAGCTGAAATGAGAGCCAGAAGAGAAAAAGGGCTCTGTTACAACTGTGATGACACATATACACCTAACCACAAATGCAAACACAGCCATATCTACATGCTGATGACAGAAGCAGAAGAGATTGAGTATTATCAAACCATGTCAGATGTAGAGATGTTGGAGGGAAATGTATCAGGGGAAGAGGTACAGGTTTCCCTCAATGCCTTATTGGGCAATACTGGAGTGAATACCATCAAGGTTTATGGTAATTTTGGGAATGTTCAACTTAATATACTTATAGACACTGGTAGTACAAATAGCTTCATTTCTGGAGGGTTGGCTGCAGAGCTTAACTGCAGAGTGGAAATGGCCCCAAATATGATTATTACAGTGGCAAATGGGGCCAAACTTTTGAGCACCAGAATCATTAGGGAGTTTGCTTGGCAGATGCAGGGCCATACTTTTAATTTTCCACTAAGAATAATAGATATGGAAGGATATCATGTTATTCTTGGGTGTGATTGGCTTTTAAAAAGTAGCCCACTGGTATTTGATTATGACAAAAGGTGCATTGAGGTGAAATGTGGAGTCCATAGGGTCATGATCACTGATATCAAGGAAGAAGTTGACTGGAAGTTGGTTTCTAGTGAATCATTTTACAAAATGATGCAACATCACAAAGGAGATGCTGAGGGTCAAGTATACTCTATTGTGGACAGTGGACCACAGAAGGTATTTCCAGCTGAAGTTACACAACTGTTGAAGGAGTATCAAGATATATTTGAGGAGCCTAGGGGTTTACCACCAATCAGGGGTGTTGAACATCACATAATTCTCAAGAAGGATGCCATTCCTAAACAACTCTACCCTTACAGGTATTCACATGCCTATAAGAATGAGATTGAGCAAATTGTTAAGGAACTTCTAGAGAATGGAGTGATCAGGCATAGTCAGAGCCCATTTGCCTCCCCTGTCTTATTGGTCAGAAAGAAGGACTCTAGTTGGAGAATGTGTGTGGACTACAGATATCTAAACACTATGACTGTGAAGCATGATTACCCCATTCCAGTCATAGATGAGTTATTAGATGAATTACATGGGGCAAGGTGGTTTACAAAGATGGATCTGAGGTCAGGGTATTTCCAGATCAGAATGAGGGATGAGGATGTGTATAAGACAGCCTTTAAAACACATCATGGCCATTTTGAGTTCATGGTTATGCCTTTTGGGCTTTGTAATGCCCCTGCTACATTTCAATCTCTCATGAATCAGGTGTTTGCTTCTTATTTGAGGAAATTTATATTGGTGTTTTTTGATGATATTTTGATATACAGCAAGAGTCTGGAGGACCACCTACATCATTTAGAGACTACACTAGCAATTATGAGGAAACATGCCTTATATGCTAAACAGTCTAAATGTTGCTTTGCTCAACCTTCAATTGAGTACTTGGGTCATATTATCAGTGAGCAAGGGGTAGCTACTGATCCTGAGAAGATCAAAGGGATGTTGGATTGGCCAAAACCTACAACAGTCAAAGGGCTCAGAGGGTTTTTAGGACTTACTGGTTATTACAGGAAGTTTGTTCAAGGCTATGGAGCTATTAGCAAGCCCTTGACAGAGATGTTAAAAAAGGGAGGTTTTCATTGGACTAAGGAAGCAGAAAGTGCTTTTGCACAACTCAAAGAGGCTATGGTTACATCACCAGTGCTTGCCCTGCCTGACTTTTCTAAACCCTTCCTGGTGGAAACAGATGCCAGCTCTACAGGTCTTGGAGCAGTACTAATGCAAGGCTCCAGACCTATAGCTTTCATCAGTAAGGCACTCAGTTTAAGGAATCAGGCATTATCTATTTATGAGAGGGAGTTTATGGCTGTTTTGCTGGCCATTCAGAAGTGGAAACACTATTTACAGGGCCACCACTTCACTATTAGAACTGATCAGCAAAGCATCAAGTATATTATGGATCAAAAGTTCACTTCAGCCCTTCAGCAGAGATGGATTTCTAAATTGATTGGGTTGGATTATACCATTGAGTATAAAAAAAGGGCAGAGAATAGAGTGGCTGATGCCCTTTCAAGGAAGGAGTGTACAAATGGGGAATGCTATGCCACTACCACTGTTCAACCTAAATGGATGCTAGAGGTTCTTGATAGCTATGAACAAGATGCTGCTATCAAGAAAATATTAGCTGCTCAGGTGTTGCATTCTTCTTCCTTTCCTGATTACTCAGTAGTGCAGGGTATTTTGAGGTATAAAGGGAGAATCTGCATTGGATCAGATCTGTTATTGAGGGATAAGCTGCTACAGAGTCTTCATGACACAGCTATTGGGGGTCACTCAGGCATTCATGGCACTTATCACAGAGCCAAATCACTTTTCTATTGGCCTAAGATGAAAGCAGATGTTCTGAATTTTGTTCAGAGTTGTGATGTGTGTAAGAAAGCCAAGCATGAAACCAATCCTTACCCAGGTTTATTAGAACCTTTGGAAATTCCTAAAGAGGCTTGGTCACATGTTTCCATGGACTTTATTGAAGGGCTGCCTAAGTCAGAAGGTAAGAATGTCATACTAGTGGTAGTAGACAGACTCACCAAGTATGCACATTTCCTACCCCTTTCTCACCCCTACTCTGCCCCAAGTGTTGCCAAACTCTTCCTAGACCACATTGTCAAATTACATGGACAGCCAGTTAATATTGTCACTGATAGAGATAGGGTTTTTACTAGCCAGTTTTGGACTGAGCTATTTAAACTTCTTGGTACTAAACTGTCTATGTCCACTGCCTACCACCCTCAGAGTGATGGCCAAACTGAGCGTGTTAATCAGTGCTTAGAGGGGTATTTAAGGTGTTTTGCCAGTCAGCACCCTCATCAATGGATGAAATGGCTCACCCTTGCTGAGTTCTGGTACAACACCAATCACCATACTAGCTTGAAGATGTCTCCATTTCAAGCCTTGTATGGGTACAAACCACCCTATTTCTCTATGGGTTCTTATCTAGACACTACCAACTCTACAGTGGGAGACTTAATTCGTGACAGAACTCTTGCGTTAGACCTCATTCGTGATAATTTGTTACTAGCTCAGACACGTATGAAACACTACGCGGACACAAAAAGGGTTGAACGACAGTTTGAGGTGGGGGATGAAGTTTACCTCAAATTGCAACCATTTAGACAGAACTCGGTCGCCCTTCGCCGGAATTTGAAGCTTTCGAACCGATATTTTGGACCTTATCCTATTGTGGAACGCGTGGGGCCCGTCGCCTACCGGCTACTTCTTCCACCAAACTCCAAGGTTCACGATGTATTCCATGTCTCGCTACTGAAGAAGAAGCTCAGCACCAAGCACATACCCAGCCCCAACCTCCCTTTCTCTACTGATACTGGAACTTTTGAAGTTTTTCCGGCCAAAATCTTGGACCAGCGCACCACGACCCTCAATCAGCTACCGTGCACCCAAGTCCTCGTGCAATGGTCGGGTTCTGACCCTACGCACGCTACATGGGAGAATGTCGATGAATTGATGGCCAAGTTCCCTTCTTTCGATCCTTGGGGACAAGGATTTGGTAATCCCGGGGGTAATGTCATGTACTCAGGCAAATTGAATTGGGGATCGAGGAAGAAAAGGGGCAATCGTAAAATTAGGGCTTTCAATAGAGGAATTGAAGACGACGGCGTTTTGGCTGCAGAAATGCACAAGATGGGAGATTCGAGTGGGCCGCATTATTCTAAGCCCAAACCATACTCAGCTGCTGAAGTGGGCCTAAAGCTTGAGCCCAACACCGGATGGGCTGTTGAAGATTCCAGCAAATGTGCTGGCAACCAATTTTATTTAAATACCTGCAATTAGAGTAAGGACAGGTGTTAGTTTTGTATTGGGTAAAGGGGAATATCCCTTTAGGTCATATTTGGCAGGTTTCTATAAATAGCATGCAAATCATTAATGAAGGCAACTAGCCACTTTTATCTGAATTTCACCAACTCTTTCTTCTTCTTTACTCTTTCTTTCCTATTTCTTCTTCCCCAATTAACCCTATTCTACTGTTCCATTGAAAGGCAATATATATAATACTCAAAATATAATATTAAATACATCAGATCCTTACAGATCCTTTCGTAGCACATGTCCCGATTGAACTAGAGGCATTGGTTCACCGAGACCTCTTATAAAGTCCAATAACCGTGCGAACGTTCTAGGTATTATAAATCCGTTCGTGTGCGACTTAGGGAAACACATTTCCCTAATCACCCGACTATCAACTCTGGCCAGAGATTCCATGGATTATAAACCGTCAGAACACACAGGACATCCATGACTACTCAAGCGCTCGAATCCCGTACTACAATGCACAGACTTCACACTAGATTTCGGATTGCACGAACGTTGGCCCTTGGAGTGGTCCGCGGTGGGACTCAGGGACAGGTCACGATACAATCGGTCCTCTAGTGAAGTCACGGTGATGTCTGGGTCTTAAGGACTAATGGTGTACAACTATATCTTAGAAACCTATTACTCGATGAATGAGAACCACTTATAGATTTCTAGGGCGAGGGAGTTCAGTGAACTCATCCAGTATGAGCACCCACTCAAGTATGCCGATGTCACAACACCGAGGACTGATGAGACGCAGTACACATACACTAAGTGCTAGTCTCAAAAGGGAAAGGCCGGTATCCTCATTATTGGCGTAACCCATCGACTAGGAACAAGGTTTAACAGTTACATTACATTGCTGAGTTATCTCACGATTCTACTAGATCAACTCACAGTAATAGAGTAACTCGTTAGGACTATATCTATGCTGCTTGCATGGGATAACAGATATAGAATGCCAAATAAGATATTTTATTATTACGAACGAAAAAACGATTGTTTTATTACAAGATAAAAGGAAAGACCACAGCCACAAGTTGGCTTGTTGGTCACCTACTCCAACATATTATAGGGACTTACAATTGCAAAGGTTGAGGCAAGCTACTAAGTTAGAAGAACGGAGTTCGCCGAGGTGGGAATCGCAAAGGAGTTATCCAGCGAGCATGGTGAGAGAATTGTTGCAAAAGCCTAAAAGAGAGAAATCAAAAACCGAGCAGCAGTTCAAGACAAAGAGAGGAGAGCGTCCCAGCAAGCAATTCGTGAACTTGTGGTCCAACATTGAGGATGATAACCTTGAAACTCCCATGGAGAAAAATGTTCTAGACATCGTTGAAGGCATTGGTGCAAAAATTGAAGGGATGCAAGACGATATTGTTGAGTTGCAGCACTATGTTGAGATTGAGGAGGTCGTTCATATGGCCATGAAAGTTGAGAGGCAGCTTAAGCGAGGAGGGAGAACTACAGCTCGGGCCGAGGCATGAAGCTGGAAACCGCGATGGAATCCTACTTCAAAACCCGAGGAGAAATCGACAACGAAACCTTCCAATGAAAATCCAATTAACCGAGCACCACCTGAGAGAGGTAATATTTCGTCACAACCACAACGAACACGTGATATTAAATGCCATAGATGTCATGGAGCAGGTCATATCGCTATGGACTGCCCTAACCGGCGAGCTATGATTTTATTGGATAATGGCGAGCTGGAGTCCGAGGAGTAGGAAGAGTCAACTTCGAAAACAGCACCTATTGAAGGTGATGTGGTACAAGCTGTTGATGGACTCGCCCTTGTTGTACTTCGAACTCTTCACGTGCAAGCAGAAGAAGATGGTGACGTAATACAACGAGAGAACATCTTCTATACACGCTGCCACGTTCAAAACCGAGTATGTGGATTGATAATTGATGGAGGAAGGTGCGTGAATGTAGCGAGCAAGCTAATGGTAGACAAGCTAGGGCTGCAAGTCTCCAAACATCCGAGACCTTACAAACTTCAGTGGCTGAATGAAAGTGGCGAGTTGAGAGTGACGAAACAAGTACTGATTTCCTTTAGTATTGGACAATACAAAGATGAGGTGATGTGCGATGTTGTGCCCATGCAAGCAAGTCATATCTTACTTGGGCGACCTTGGCAATTTGATCGAAGAACAGTCCATGATGGTTACAAAAATCGCTACACTTTTACTAAGGATGGCAGGCGAATCACACTTGCACCTTTACCATCTCGTCAGGTGTTTGAGGAACAAAATCAGATCAAGAAATCCATTGCTGCAAGTTCAAAACAACATGAGAATGAACGTGTTAGTAGTAGTGGAGAGGTAAAACAAGAGAGTTTAGTCGAAGTGAGAAAAGAAAAAGAAGAGAGTGCAAACTTAATAAATAAAGATGAGAGAAAAGTGAGCTTTTACGCAAAAGAAAGAGAGATTAAGAGTGCATGTAAGGGTGAGAGAACAATGATGTTGTTAGTGTTTAGGGAGTCCTATTTTTCTAATGCTAACCTTAATTCTTCTTTGCCTAGTATTGTTATTTCTCTTTTGCAGGAGTTCGATGATGTCTTTTGTTAGAATCCTTTGGATTCTGACTTTGCAAGGAAACGTGTAAAAGAGTTGTAGCACAAGTCTAGATATGCCGTGATATAAGAAAGGGAGTTTCCTTGTGTTTTAATTCCTTTTAATTTGTCATTAATTGATTAATATTAGGAATTATCTTTATACAAAGAGTTTTCTTATTTTACAACTTATTCTCCTACGTGAATAAGAATCCCTAACCTAATGGATTTTATTTCCTTAGTGTTTTAATAGTTAAGGGAATTAGTTTTTAGATAAGGAATGATTAGTTGTATTTTCCTATACAACTCTTTTTAACGTGAATAGCATATCTAATTAGATTTATTTTTTTTCTTGAGCAGGAAGAATTATGAACGTATAAAGAGGGCTTCAAGCATCGTCATCTGCGCGTTTTTTGTTGGAGAGAAAAATTATATTTTTCTTCTCTTTTTATTGCTGCTCCAGGAACGTTTTTTTTATCGAGAGAAAATATACAGAGAAAATATTGTTGGCTCTCGTTTTTATTGTTCCATCGTGATACGTGAGTTTCGTAGAAAATATATCGGCTTCAAGGCTTTGTGGTGAAGACACCAAGATTCAAGGAGTATCACAAGTTTGCTTCTTCTATATAAAAAGAAGATCGGTTCTTCGGGAGAGAGGCTTAAACAGATCTCGGGAGGAGATCGATCCGCCGACTGAGGGATTCAGCGTTGAAGGGAGTTCAACCGTGCGGAGCAAGGGACGTGCTGCAAATTGAAGATTTATAATTCAGCGTAGTATACAAGAACGACGTCAACAAAGAGGGAGTCTTTGTATTTTGATTAAGTCCTACTATTGTATTCGTAAAACTAAAAATTAGTAAATTTTATTTGCAGGTCCCCGTGGATGTAGGGTACAATTGTATCTGAACCACATTAAATTTGTGTCTCGTTTATTTCTGTTTTTACGAACTGCTTAACGAACTGTTGCAACACTTCACGCAACAGTAACGAAAAACTGAATCTGACACAAATAATTTATATCTGCACGAAATAAATTCTAACAATTGGCATCAAGAGCCTGTCACTAGATACACTTAGTGAGATTTTGGGATTTAATTCTTTTTTATTTTTTTTTGTGCAGACATGAATAATCATCGTGAAGGCGCATTCCTACCACCTGTCTTGGGTGAATTGAACTACTCTGATTGGAAAATAAGAATGAAGATGTTCATTAAATCTATTGATGAATGGGCCTGGCGCGCGATTCTAATTGGTTGGACACCTCCTACCTCAATGAATGAGTCACACGAGATCATTCAAACCCCAAAAGAGAAGTGGAGTGATGAAGAAGTACGAATAGCAGATTATAATTCCAAGGCAACCAATGCTATCTTGAGTTGTATCGATGAAGATCAATTCAAATTGATATCAATGTGCAAATCAGCAAAGGAGGCATGGGATGTTCTACAACAGGCCTACGAAGGAACTACTCAGATAAACGAGTGCAAACAGACTGTCGCTGAAACTATTGCAACAGTTGGACAGACTGTTCAGACAGAACTTAGATATGATAAGTTGCATTCAATATCTGATAAAAGATTAACTCCGTTAAATCTTGCAGGTGATGATTGGGAATCAGAAAACAACAGCGATGATGACGTGTCATCCTTGGAAGAATTAAAGGAGTGCTATGAAAGGATGTACGAAAAATTTCTTCAGGTATGCGAGTCGAATAAATTCTTAGAAAAAGAGAAACTTGTCCTAATTGAGGAAAACAAAGTATTGAAGGTAAGAATTTCTACTCTTGAACAAAATGTTATTTCTGCTAGTAGAGAAACAGATAGTTTGAAGGCCAAATTTGCTAAAACCCAAGATTCTATTTCAAAATTAAATACAAGTAGGGTAAATTTGAATGAAATTTTGAGAACAAATCAGCCGAACTATGGTCATCTAGGTGTAAGGGGTAATAAACTATCTGATGATGCTTTGAAACAGAAAGAAGATCCAATAGGAAAAATCAATTTTGTTAAACAATGCACTGTTTCACAGACTGTTGCGACAGTTGCGCCAAAACAGTCATTTCAAAGAAAACCTTTTGTGCCTATTTGTCATTTTTGTCATGTTGCTGGTCATATACGACCTAGGTGTTTTAAGTACTTGAAAATGGTTAAAATTGATCACACTTTTGTGTCGTCTCAAAAACCCAAGATAAAGGTTGATTTAGTGAATAAAACTCAACAAAAAATCTGGGTAAAGAAGTCTGATCTTAATTGTTTATCTGCCATTACTTCTTTAAACTCATGTGATGATAGTACTAACTGTTCCAACAGTTCTGCTGACAAAGCTAGTTTGGGGAATAAAAAACTTGGTAATCTGAATTGTGATAATTTGTATGCGAAAAATAAGTTTATGAATCCAATTCAGCATTCGAGAACTAAGCTTACTGATATTTGTCATCTTTTCATAAGGGGCTTGGTCGAAAAGGGGGTTGTCTCAATTGATTATGCTCCAACGGAGAATGAATTAACTGATGCTTTTGCAAAAACCTTTGATGCACAAAAATTTGATTCCTTGCGAAAATCGCTGGGAATTTATGTTGTTTAATCTGATGCAGTTGCATGAACTGTTGCAACAGTCTGTGTGTCCAGACTTGCAACTTTTAGAGGTAGGACACTTCATATGTTTTTGCATCTCATATAGGACCTGCATTAAGCATACTGCATATGATTGAGACAAATGTGAATTTGATACTTCGTGTATTTCTAAATTTTGTGGGGTAGAACTTCACCAGTTCCCAAAATGATTACTTAAAAGGCTCCAACTTATTTATTTCTCTGAATTGTCTTGTCATGGTTGGATGTTTTTATAGGGAAAAGCTACCTCTTTTAATGAGTGAAAGCTACTCTTGAACTACTGTTACTAATATATATATCTACAACCATTTGGTCAGTGAACAGTTCGAAGCCTTTTTTAGTCGAGCCAGTAAATCACGTGGCCGAAAGCTCGCTACAAGGCTCAATTAGAAAGCCCAGGGGACTACACATTGCACGGCCAATGTAAATTATATATATATGGTCAGTGAATAGTTCGAAGCCTAGTTGAGTCGAGCCAGTAAACCACTTCACCGAACACTTACTACAAAGCTCAATTAGAAAGCCCAGGGGACTACACATTGCACGACCACCATAATCTCGTTCTTTTTATTTGCTCTGTTTTTCATGAGAAAAAGCTACCATTAGACGTGTGTGTACGCTACCTAATAAGAGCATCTTTGTGTTTGACTTGGGATTATTAAGTTTGTTGGTTGCATTGGCAGTCGGATTTTTGGGGATTGCGCTTATTGTGAATGTGAAGATAAATCCCATATGTTTTGTTTGTCCATACAGTATCCTATTCACATATGTCTCTTCACTCATGTCTATTTCTCATGTTTACTTTTTGTACTGCATTAGGCATTATTTAAAAAAAAAAAAAAAAAAAAGGGAGAGAGAGACGGGATTTTTGTTTATGTGCCGGTTAAATTTGATTTTTTTTGTTGCAACCGGATCGATTGGGCTTACTCCTCACATTTCCACGTTTCTGATGAAGTTTGGCAAAGTCTGCAGTCTTTGCTATTTAATGTTGGATTTGATATCACTATCCTTTGATTTTCGCATTGCAATTATCGTGTGGCATTGAGTTTTTGAGTTTGTGATTTTGTTTGCAAGTTGTGTATGGTGACTCTTCTCACTTACTTTCAAGATTCTCTCTTCGTTTGATCTTTTTGTTAAGTGTTTGAACAGATTGCTCGACACATCAAGATCACTAGTCCATGTTGAGTTATCTATGCATGGTGATTGCCCAGAAAGAGGGAGAAAAGAACAATAAAGATGGCATGAACACAGGGGGAGTTCTGACAACTGTTGCTACAGTGCATCTAGCAGTTGCTGGAATAGTGCAGGAATGCAGGGGGAGTTCAGACAACTGTTATGACAGTGCATCAGACAGTTGCTGGAATAGTGCAGAAATACAGGACAAATAATGAGCATTGTGAAGAGAAGTTGTTTCTGCTATCGCATATCCTTTTATCTCGTGTTTATCTGAACGAATTATCTGCTTTTATTTTGGAACTATGGTTTATTTACAGTTTACACAATCTGGTGAACTGTTTGATAAACTGTTGCAACAGTTTATATTTGCAGATGTTATTTTGAATTTGCTGACCCTTGTTCATGCATGTATCATATATTTAGGGGGAGTAAATGTTCTGACCAAGCAATGCCAAAGGGGGAGAGTGTTAGAATCTCGGTGGGATTCTAAGTCCACAACACCAAGTGGAATTCTATGGAGATGTGTATTAATATGAGGAACATATTTTCCTTAGTTATCTCATTAGATAATTTGAGAAGAAATAAATTATCTCTCCATATTAATCACCTGAACGTGTCTATCCAAAATAGAAGGAATTTCATCTTTTTATTATTGTGGTAATTGTCATTAATTGGTTTCATTGTTTTATTTTCAGAGCTTCACAAGAATATAAAAGGAGGAGCTAATGCCGACGTTATTTGCTGAGTCTCTTATCACGTGGATAATTTACCACGTTGTCATCCACCGCCTTCCAAGTCTATCAAGCCGAGTAAGCAAAGGGGAAGAATGAATGCATTTACAAGAGGAGCTGCCTAAGGATCATTCACAGAGGGAGATACACATGCAGGGGGAGCTGAATCCGTTGTGAACCACCTGCCGAAGCCACTTCTGTGGGAACAGTTGCTGAAACTGTGGCACTTACTATTGCAGTAGTTGATGCCACTCTTGTTGTTGAAAAGAGTTGATGATGATCTTCGTTTTATTGCTTCCGTCTATCATCTGATTGTTTTATTTTCAGGTATTTTACTCAGGGGAGAAAATGATTATAATCAATAAACGACAAAGGGGGAGATTGTTAGAATCCTTTGGATTCTGACTTTGCAAGGAAACGTGTAAAAGAGTTGTAGCACAAGTCTAGATATGCCGTGATATAAGAAAGGGAGTTTCCTTGTGTTTTAATTCCCTTTAATTTGTCATTAATTGATTAATATTAGGAATTATCTTTATACAAAGAGTTTTCTTATTTTACAACTTATTCTCCTACGTGAATAAGAATCCCTAACCTAATGGATTTTATTTCCTTAGTGTTTTAATAGTTAAGGGAATTAGTTTTTAGATAAGGAATGATTAGTTGTATTTTCCTATACAACTCTTTTTAACGTGAATAGCATATCTAATTAGATTTATATTTTTTCTTGAGCAGGAAGAATTATGAACGTATAAAGAGGGCTTCAAGCATCGTCATCTGGGCGTTTTTTGTTGGAGAGAAAAATTATATTTTTCTTCTCTTTTTATTGCTGCTCCAGGAACGTTTTTTTTTATCGAGAGAAAATATACAGAGAAAATATTCTTGGCTCTCGTTTTTATTGTTCCATCGTGATACGTGAGTTTCGTAGAAAATATATCGGCTTCAAGGCTTTGTGGTGAAGACACCAAGATTCAAGGAGTATCACAAGTTTGCTTCTTCTATATAAAAAGAAGATCGGTTCTTCGGGAGAGGGGCTTAAACAGATCTCGGGAGGAGATCGATCCGCCGACTGAGGGATTCAGCGTTGAAGGGAGTTCAACCGTGCGGAGCAAGGGACGTGCTGCAAATTGAAGATTTATAATTCAGCGTAGTATACAAGAACGGCGTCAACAAAGAGGGAGTCTTTGTATTTTGATTAAGTCCTACTATTGTATTCGTAAAACTAAAAATTAGTAAATTTTATTTGCAGGTCCCCGTGGATGTAGGGTACAATTGTATCCGAACCACATTAAATTTGTGTCTCGTTTATTTCTGTTTTTACGAACTGCTTAACGAACTGTTGCAACACTTCACGCAACAGTAACGAAAAACTGAATCTGACACAAATAATTTATATCTGCACGAAATAAATTCTAACATCTTTCCGGACGAGATGCCAACGGGGTTGCCACCAATTCGAGGGATCGAGCACCAAATTGATTTTATTCCAGGGTCCCAAATTCCAAATAGACCAGCTTACCGAAGTAGTCCCGAGGAGGCGAAGGAGTTACAACGGCAAGTGGACGACCTGTTAGCTAAAGGACATGTTCGAGAAAGCATGAGTCCTTGTGCAGTGCCGGTTTTACTAGTACCGAAGAAGGATGGGAGTTGGAGAATGTGTGTTGATTGTCGAGCCATCAACAAAATTACGGTAAAGTATCGACACCCCATTCCTCGATTAGATGAAATGTTAGATGAACTACATGGTTCCATTATCTTCTCTAAAATTGATTTGAAAAGTGGTTATCACCAAATTCGCATGAAAGAGGGAGATGAGTGGAAAACTGCATTTAAAACTAAGCATGGATTGTATGAATGGTTAGTGATGCCTTTTGGTTTAACTAATGCACCAAGTACGTTTATGCGACTTATGAATCATGTTTTGCGATCTTACATAGGAAAATTTGTTGTTGTTTACTTTGATGATATCTTAGTATATAGCAATAATTTGCATGATCATGTTGAGCATTTGAGGTGTGTCTTGGAGTCCTTACGGCAAGAACAATTATATGCTAATTTAACGAAGTGTGATTTCTGCCTAGATAGGATAGTTTTTCTTGGTTTTGTTGTGAGTTCTAGGGGAGTTGAAGTGGACGAGGAAAAGGTTACATCTATTCGTGAATGGCCAACACCCAAGAACGCATCCGAGGTGCGAAGCTTCCATGGCCTAGCGGGATTCTATAGGAGATTTGTACCGAACTTCAGCACAATTGCAGCACCTTTGACCGAGGTGATCAAGAAGGAGGTTGGCTTCAAGTGGGGCGAGGCCCAAGAGAATGCATTTCGAACATTGAAAGATAAGCTAAGTTCCGCTCCTTTACTAATTTTACCAGACTTTTCTAAAACTTTTGAAATCAAATGTGATGCTTCTGGAATTGGTATTGGTGCAGTGCTTATGCAAGACAAACGACCTATCGCTTATTTCAGCGAGAAGCTAAACGGCGCAGCCTTGAAATACTCGACCTATGACAAAGAGCTCTACGCGTTGGTGCGAGCTTTGGAGACTTGGCAACATTACTTGTGGTCTAAAGAATTCGTAATACACACAGATCACGAGTCGCTAAAGCATCTTAAGGGCCAAGGCAAGCTGAACCGAAGACATGCTCGGTGGGTGGAGTTTATTGAGATGTTTCCTTTTGTGATACAGTACAAACAAGGTAAAGATAATGTCGTAGCTGATGCCCTATCTCGCAGGTATGTTCTCGTGTCGACCCTTAGTTCTAAATTCTTAGGTTTTGAGCATGTTAAGGAGCTATACGTGAACGATCATGATTTTGCTACTATATTTGCTGCATGTCAAAAAAGAACTTTTGAAAAATTCTACAAGCATGATGATTATTTGTTTAGGGAGAACAAACTTTGCATGCCTAATTGTTCGCTTTGTGAATTACTTGTGCGAGAATCACATGGAGGTGGTTTAATGGGACATTTTGGTGTTTCTAAAACATTAGATATTTTAAAAGAACATTTCTTTTGGTCGCGTATGAAGCGAGATGTTGAGAGGATTTGTTCGAAGTGTCTAACATGTAGGCGAGCTAAATCTAGAGTTAAACCACATGGATTATATATGCCATTACCTATTCCTACTCACCCTTGGACCGATGTATCAATGGATTTTGTTTTAGGGCTGCCGAGGTCTAGTAAAGGTCGAGATGCTATTTTTGTTGTGGTAGATCGTTTTTATAAAATGGCACACTTCATTCCATGTCATAAAACTGATGATGCTACGCATGTAGCGAATTTATTCTTTAGCGAAGTAGTGCGACTGCATGGGGTACCTCGTACTATTGTTAGTGATAGGGACGTTAAATTCCTTAGTCATTTTTGGCGTGTTTTGTGGGGTAAGTTAGGTACGACTTTACTCTTTTCTACTACTTGTCATCCACAAACCGATGGTCAAACCGAGGTGGTTAATCGAACTTTAGGTATGTTATTGCGAGCTGTTCTTAAAAGAAACCTAAAGTCGTGGGAGGAATGTATTCCTTTTATTGTGTTCGCGTATAATAGATCGGTGCATTCTTCTACAAAGTTTTCACCTTTTGAGATTGTTTATGGTTTTAATCCGCTAACTCCTTTGGATATGTTGCCTTTACCTGTTAATGAGCTTTCTAGTCTAGATGGGAAGCGTAAGGCTGAGTTAGTGAAGAAAATCCATGAAGAAGCACGCGAGCACATTGTGAAAAGGAATGAGCAAGTTGCGAACGAGCTAATAAGGGGCGAAAACACCTTACCTTTCAGCAAGGAGATTGGGTTTGGGTTCATTTTCGAAAGGAAAGGTTTCCCAATCAGCGAAGTTCAAAACTTAAGCCACGAGGAGATGGACCTTTCCAAGTGCTGGAAAAGATTAACGATAATGCCTATAAGATCGACCTTCCAAGTGAGTATCAAGTTAGTTCGACATTTAATGTTTCTGACCTATCTCCGTTTGATGTAGGTTCAGATTCGAGGACGAATCATTTTCAAGAGGGGGAGGATGATACGATCCAGCCAATTACGCGAGGTAGTGCCGAGCTGGATGAAGGAGTTAATGACTTGGACGAGCTGCATGTGCCAAGAGGACCGATTACCCGAGCTCGGGCCAAGCGCATTGAAGCAGCCATGCTTAACTTAGTAGAACACGAGCTCCAAAATAAAGAATTGACGAAGTCTAGTTCGATCCCAGCTGAGCTTAATTGGAGCGAATTATCGGGCCAGATTGTGAAGCAAGCCGAGCTCAAGGACTTGAGCCCGTCTAGTCATCCAGCCAAGAAGCCATGACTTGGAAAAGATGATTATTATTAATTTTCGTATTTTATTATTAGACAATTTATTTCTTGTTATTTAGAGTCCTATTTGGACTAGATTTAGTTTATTTCGTTATTTCCTTAGATAAGTTAGGATTTATTTTCCTTGTTAGATTAGGTCTCTTTGACACTTATAAATAGGTTGCTTTAGGGTCATTATTATTTGGACGTTTTTAAGTATTATTTTGAGAGATTAAAGTTCTCCTTCGTTGTTCTTCAACAACTCTTCGGGATATTTTGCGAGTGGATTCTTGTGAATTATTCTTAGCACTATAGTATTGGTTTCTGATTCATTATAATCACGGGGTCAATACTTCCACCTTGATAATATTGGTTTCTAGCTCTCTATAGCTACGGGGTCAATATTCCGAATTCCGCGCGCCAATCGAATTCTTTATTTTTTGGACGTTCCGTTCTTGCTTCCGCATAAGATTATTGGGTCCCGTAACAAGTTCTACGGGGTTCGTATCAAACAAGTCACTGATTTGGTTACGTACTGTGGAATATTGACAGATATAATATTATTGGATTATCACGTATTTTATGTTCCGATATTTAGATGTGACTGGGAAATTGAAGGTAATGGTATTAAAGTTGAGGATGGATTTACTCTTGTGAACCTTCACCAAAGTCAGATATCGTTTGCAAGAGATCCATACATCTTACCGTCTCAAGCAAAACAAATATTTTATTCGAGAGAAGATGATTCTTCTAATTGGTAGTTGCGTTAAAGGCACCACCCAGGGGCTTATATGCGTTTGAAGATGGCGATGAAGATGATGATATGATAGATGTTGCTTCAATGCTACTAGCAATAGACATGGACCTTGATGAGTCTGATAATGAAGTTAGGCATATTAGGGAAGATTGTGAAGGACTGCTAATTTAATTTTATAGTTACCTCGTATCTAAAGTACTTATCTTTTTATTTCTTTTTTGGAGGATGAGATCAGGTTTGAAATATTTTGCGACATATTGGCTACTTTTGTAGTGCCTCTATATTTTGTGCTTTCCTTTGAGTTTAATGTCACTGTACAGGGACTACTGTACGTCACTGTCATTAACATTTTCTTGTATTGCATCCATCTTAAAATTTGGACTGTTGATTATTAATATGTGCTTCTAAAATACATGTATCTAAATATTAATATTTACGTTGTGGTTTGAAACTGAAAATTATGAATCATGTGTCGTGGTACTTTTAAAGTAAAGTCTAGTTCTGTTTAGAAACTATATTTCTTGAGGTTCCTATCTTCTGTATAATCATTTAATCAATGGTATATTTACTATTTTTTTATGCATGTAAACCATGGTTGCTAATGGCAAGAGCAGGTGATAAAAAAAAAAAAAAAAGTCTGGTGGAGGGATCACACAAGCTGCTATTCATGCTAATGCACAGGATGATATCATGCAAGTAAACCTGGAAGCATGTCGAGATACATCAATGCCCAGTGAAAATAGTCTTCAACAATACTCAAATTTCCTCAAAGAAATGAACCAAGAAGATGTATCATTATCAGAAGATTCAACAAAAGGTGGATCTAAAAAGACTAGGGGTCCAACTAAAATGAGAAAGATTGCTATAGAGTCTGGAAGTCGTGTTCATGTCGACTTTACTGATAAAGGTCAACCATGTGGAGATGGGTCAATTAAATTATTATCTTCTTATTTAGGCCCACTGGTAAGAGAACATGTACCTGTAACTCTTCATAATTGGAGAAAACTTGGTGAAAATATAAAAGTAGTTTTATGGAAATCAATTCAGGTATTATAAGTCATTACTTTACTCTTAATCTTATATAGATGTCGGTTGATATATGTTTGAAAATTAAGTGTAGATAAATAACTTTTTTCAAGCTTTATAGTGTTTTCACTCAAATGAATTTCTTTTTTCCATATTTTAAATATTAGTTAATGGCTTTGTTTTTCTATTTCAGGCAAGATTCGATGTGGGTGGAGAATGGAAAAAAGCAGTTTTATTTAGATCAATGGGATGTCAGTGGAGGGCTTCAAAATCAAGGCTAGTAAAAAAAAATACGAGAAGCAAAAAATGAAGAAGAAAGACTTCAACTGCAACCTAAGAACATTCAAAATAGAGTTGACTGGAGAAAATTTGTCCGGGAAAAAATAAGTTCAACATTTACGGTACGTCTGAACTGAAATTTTATAATAATACCCATGTGATAGCTTTGTTAAATTGATACTTTCTGTGATGTAGAAATGCTAATTTAAGTGTTAAATTTATGTTACTTAATAATTGAACATCTGCTGACTTCAAATAATTTCAGGGTGTCAATGAAAAATATAAGGCAATGAGGAGTAAACAAATCCCACACACATGCAGCCGAAAAGGAATGGCACGACTGGAAGAAGACATGGCAATCCTCACTTTTTATGTAATACATTATTACTTTGACGCTTTTCTTACTGATTACAATCTTTCATTGTTATAGAAACTAAATAGTGCAGCCTCATCTTCTGTGTTGAGGGTCAAAGTTTGGATTAAATCACGTACCAAAAAAGATGGTACACCAGTTAATACAACAGTTTCAGAAACTATAGTAAGACAATCATTTTATATTGTTTGCTAATTTCAAAATTTATGCACCATACTTGTATGATCTTTCAAAATTGGATATTTAAGTACATGAGTGGTTATTGTAGGAGAAGCTCAATAAATTTGAAATTGATTCACCATCCTCATCAACAACAAATGTGAGAGAGGACTCTCTTACAAAGGTCCTTGTTCAAGATAGATGTGGACGAGTGCGAGGAATGGGAAGAGAAATGACAATGAGAAAATTGGCATTTTTTCAAATCAAGAGTGATTATGTAACTGAGATGGAAGAAAGGATAAAAAATTTAGAGCATATTGTCAACACAGGGGTGAAAGATAAGGCAAGTTCTACTAATTGGAGAAAATTATGTAATGATCTTTTTTTATTAATACCATCTAAAACTATTTTATTAGATTCAACAAAATACAAAGGTGAACGAAATACCTCCAAAGGCAAGTATTTACATTCAGTTTTGATTATTATTTATATGATTTTCATATATTATATTTATGAAGTTTGTGGCTTTGTGAGATCAATCACCATTGTGTTAGCATAAGTTTCATTCATGTTCTACATTTTTTTCTTGAGTCAAGAAATATAGTTGAATAATATTAGCTATTATGATTATCGTACTTTAGCTTTTGGAAATATGTTTGATGGATGAGTTGTTATTTCACTGGCATATTTTTCTATTTATTTTTTTTGATCCTACTATTTTTTTTTTATATCTAGGTTGTCAATACCATGTCGGTGAATAAGTACTGTAATTTATTAGATTGGCTTGGAACAGAAGATATTGTTGCTGAAGGACATTTGATATCAGATGATACAGAAGAGCTAGTTGATAAAATTTCTTTGGGACCAAATGCATTGAAAGTTTGTGTTGATAATTCAAATAAACCTGATGCTTTTTTATGGAGACCTACAACTACTATAACTTGTATGAAACAAGCTGAAGGTGAACCGATTGCCTAGCATGTTGACCGCATTATTATACAAACAGAGCAACATTCTGAGAGGCAAGAAAACATGTCCTCACATTCGGTAAGATACTTTTTTTTTTCTTTATTACAGATTTTTCTTATTTGTAGTTTGTTGAATAAACACCCATTATCAAAATGTTTGAAATTTTGTAAAAAGATGGCTCATGTGCTTTAGTTATTTTCTCTACTCCTCAATTATTTACTATGGCATTGATGTCGTTTAATTAATTGAATTTGAGCGGGAGTCAAACATTTTATTCTCTCTGATCTTTTTCTTTAATTTGTGGTGAAATTTCATGTAATGAATTGTGTTTAACTAGTATGTACCTTGTGTGATATGCATTTCTCTTTGGTAGAATACTTCAAGAACTAGATGTATATTATTCGATTGGAGTGGAAAAAATGAAATAGTTGCTGAACGTTTTTCGCAATCGAGTGACCCAAATGCTTTGGTCAATAATATTCCTCTCGGACCCAATGCCATGATAGTTTGTGTAGATGTTGCAATAATTCCTGAAGCATTTCTCTGGCGTCCTACAGGGGATTTGGTACGCGTTCAAGATGCAGTTAATTCAGTTATAGCTTGGCCAACTAGTAATGTAATTCTTGAAAAGTCGACAGAAACTCGAGAAGAAAATCGATCATCTCCTACGGTAAAGATTTTTTATTTTTCTTATGTATTATAAATTTATAATTCGTTTGAAATTTATGATAAGCTTTTCAATAATGTTACATTTGACAGAGTGTGAATACTAACAATGTAAGGAAAAAGTGCACGTTGTTGGATATTCGTGGACCTGGTGAAGTAGTTGCAGAAGGACGAGTTAGTTCAAGTGATCCAAACGAGTTAGTTCATTTTGTTCCTTTAGGTCCTAATGCTATGCGAATTTGGATTGATACTGTGAAAGTTTCTATCGCATCTCTCTGGAGGCCTACATCTGAAATGAAATTCATGGAAGATGCATTTGGAACTACAGTAGCATGGCCATCAGACAAAGTGATTATACTTTAGAGTTTGGTAAGCAACGAAACTTTAAAATATATTGTATTTTTTCTTCAACAAATACTATATATATTCATATACTTTCTTTTGTGTTAATGTAAATATATATATTTTTTTTCTTCACATGTAATAGAATGACATGTAATAGAATGATTATGGATATGGATAATGAATGTGATGTGCAATTCATGTAGACATGAATTCTTTGCCAGAATCCTTTCGTTTTTTAATTTTATTCAATCATTTTTATATTTATATGTTTTTATATTTTGGTAATATGAATGTTACTAGCTAGATAGCTATTTTTGTTTTAGATTTTTTATTTGGTTGAGATTATATTAATAAGAATAATTGTATTGTGTTATCTTGATCAATCATGATGGTATAAATTTCATACCTTCACATGTTCATTTTTTTAATTTCTTGAGCTGCTGTAGTATGTTATAAGAGGTTAATTTTACCGTGCATTTACCAAAATATAATGTCCTTGTAGACTTTAACATAGCATTTCATATATGCTATAGTAACCAACATATGTTATTCACAACTTTACAATAACATAAGAAAAATGCTATGGAAAAGGTAAATGTAACAACATCGAAAAAACGCTATTTGAAATTGATTATAGCCTTAATAAAGCGCTGTTATAAATTGTTTCACAGCTTGATATAAACGCTATTGTAACACACGTTGTAATAGCGTTGAGAGAATGATGTAATATACCCCCAACCTACGATAGCCTGACAATACATAGCGTTCAGTACAACGCTATGAAAACGTTTAATAGCGTTTTTCACGTCACTACAACATATATGGCTTTAAGCGACGCAAGAAAACCATCGGGAAAGACTCAAAAACCGTCGGGAATAGTTTTCACGACGGTTTTAGACCGTCAGGAGACCGTCGAGAAAAAAGGCGTCGTATAAAGTTTCATGTGTAAAAAAACCGTCGGGAATGTTTTTTCCGACGCTTAAATAACCGTCGCGAATACTTGTACATTTCTTAGAACTTTTCTTTTTCTGCCAATTGTAATCCAATTTTTCCCTGAATCTTGTTGCCATCAATTGTTGAATATAAAAAATTGAAGACAACGAAAACTAACTTGCCAATACTAAATAAGTATTTACATCTTAAGATAACAAAATATATATTTCAATTTCCAGACATGGTTTATCTGAATTTCCACAAAATATACACAAACTTTAATAAAATTTGCAATTGAAGGTTTATCTGAATTTGTACAAAAGACTCTAGCCACCTCAATAGCTCACATTTGTCCAATAACAATCTTCTATCGCTGCCAAACACTTCGAACATTTCTGAAAAATAAAAATCCAAATTTCAACAACAAGGACTACTTAAAATCAAGTAATGAAAAATAAATATTTCTGAAGAAAATTCAGGTAGCAAAAGTTTACATTTTAGCGATTTCCTTTTACACACATCATTCGCACTTAATTGCTGAGTTTGAGTTTCTTGAACATGGGCTGGCATATGAGGCATGCTAGATGACTCAGAGAGTGCATGAGCGCATTGTGTATGAGTTGATGGCATATGATGTATACTTGAAGACTCCGGGGCTGATTTATGTGGCTGAGTGCCTCCTTCATCGTGCAAATTAGACGATGTAGGAATTCTACGATCCTATAGGAATTTGATGTATGCCAAAATATTAATTACTACATACATTTGCAAAATACAATTTCCAAGTAAAATAATTACCCGTCTAGACGTAGAAGGAGCTGAAACTCCAGCAGATTCAGGAGCCAAAGAGTTTGTTCTTGTGAGAGATCGAATAACATTTTGCACTGTTTCCTTTGATGCCCAAAACCGTCCACATAATATTATCACAAACATTCTTCTCAATATGCATTATATCAAGGTTGTGACGAATCAAATTGTCTTTCCAATAAGGTAGCTCGAAGAGAATACTTTTCTTTTTCCAATTATGTTGTCTTGAGGTGCCATCGAGCTTCCTTTTTTTCAATGGTAAAGATATTCTCTTACCATATACAGTGGCAACATCATTCAACTCACTAATCAAATCATCTTCATAGGCTCGAGTGGGCTTATAGCCATATTCTACATTGCCATCAAATGATATTGAATCATCTCTAAACTTGTGATTTTTATCCAAGAATCTACGATGACCCCTAAAACAATATTTTCTGCAATATTTCAACCATTTCGAGTGGGTGTCGAGACAACAACAAGGGCAACCATACTCAGTTTTCACATTCCAGCCAGATAAATTACTATAGCCAGGAAGATCGGAGATTGTCCAAATAAGTGCAGCTCGCATGTTGAACATTTGTTTGATGGTTGCATCATATGTAGGCACTCCTGGACTCCACATCTCTTTTAACTCTTCCATAAGAGGTCCTAGAAAAATATCAATATCATTACCAGGGGCAGTAGGACCATCAATTAATAAACATAGCATGATACTCGACTTGCACATGCACATCCCCGGTGGAAAATTGTATGGAACAAGTATTACGGGCCACGTGCTGTGAGATACACTCATGGACTTGAAAGGATTAAATCTGTCGGTCGCTAGTCCAAGTCTGACATTCCGACAATCACTTGCAAAGAGAGAATGTTGTTGGTCAAATGTCTTCCAAGCGAGAGAATCTGCAGGGTGTCTTTGTACCCCATCATCTATTCGTCCTTCTGCATGCCATCTCATGAGTGGTGATGTCTCAATGCACATATACAACCTTTGAAGTCTTGGTATTAATGGAAAATACCTAACAACCTTACTTGGAATCTTTAGGCTTTCATCTTCACCATCACAAACTTTATACCTTGGCATTTGGCATTTACTGCACCTTGTCTCATTTTCTGTTTCTTTCCAATACAACATACAATCATTAGGGCATACATGAATTTTCTTATAATCCAGACCAAACCCTTTAATTATCTTCCATGCTTCCCTATACGAACCCGGAAATGCAACAGTATGAGGTAAAGCCACTTTTAAGATCTCTAATAGCACTGAAAATGACTTATTACTCCAACGGTAAGTAGACTTCACCCGCAATAACCGAAGTATGAAGGACAATAACGTGAACTCGCATCCATGATATAACTTTTGTTTGGCATTTTGTAATAGTTTAAAAAAGGCCTTAGTTTCCTTATCAAGCTCAATATTATTAATCTCCTCAGAATATGCAAGACCGTCATTTTCCTCCATAAGACCGAAAGCATCATTAATCATACCATCTATATCGTCTCCCTCGTCTTCGAGAAAGTCATCATCTTCTTCATAAATGCAAACAGGAGTCTCCCCATGATATACCCAATTAGTATAGGTATCAAGAAATCCATACATTATCAAATGTTCGTAAACTATTCCTTTTCTCCTATTCATTAAATTTTGACACTTGATACACGGACACTTAATTTTATCCCCCGATCCCAGATTTGCGTATGCAAACTTAAGAAATGATTTGGCACCATTTATGTATTCGGGCTGCAATCGATTTCGGATTTTAATCCAACTTTTATCCATAGAAAAAATTGTTTATCCCTTGGATTTTATTTTATGTTTAGCAAGGCCAAAGAAAGACCTGCCACCCAAACTTTTCAATGTCACAACAACAATCTGAGATTGTAATTTGTTGTTTTACCAAAACCAAGAAAATATGGAACTCAAATCTAAAAATTATGCACTTCTAAAGTTGATTATGAAATACACACATACATAGATACACAAACACACACTAACCATTGTTGGATAACAGCACCACTAATTCCTCGTCAAAAACCTTAGCATCACTGCATGTTCCAGCTGAGCCAGCGATTCTTGTAGCTAGTTGATGCTGACACTGAAAATAGGAAAAAAGTATTAATCAAATATTCCCATCTTTACCTCATTAAATTCGAGAATCGAATAATAGAATAATGATGGATAAATAGAAGTAAACTCACACAAATCAAATATTCCCCTTCTGTAAAAAATGTTATTATGAGCACAATAATGTTCTGGAGAGCACAAATTATTAAGGATAAATATGAGCACAATAATATTTTGATAAATTAAAAAAAAAATTATGAACAAAATAACCATTTCATATGCCCTATTTTATCTTATCAATTTGTCAAACCTAATTCTAGTATTCAAATTTAATAATTCAATACCACCTCAATTTTTTTCCAAAATCTGGAGAAAGAGACTAACCAAAGTTAGATAGCAGTGGGAGATTGACGATTTCAACACGGAGATGACGATTTCAGCAGCGGTGACGTCGTAAGAATCGGTGACGGTGGCGGTGGCAATATCTAATTGAGGGCCACAGATCCAGTTGCTGCAAATTTGCAGCCGTCGTAGCGGGATGTGGCAACAGCAATCAGAACAAAAGCACGGTATTGTCACGCTGAGACGGCGGTGGTGGTGGCGGTGACGGTGGCGGTGGCGGTGGCGGTGGCAGTGGGTGGCAGTGGCGTCGGCACTTGCCGTGGCTCTGGAGGAATAGTGTATGGGTTTAAATTGAAATAAAAAAATAGTTCAGTGTTATATTTAGAAAAACCCTAACGTGGAGATTTAAATTGAGTTTAATTTGTAATAAAAAAATAGTTCAGTGGTGAATTAAAATTAAGATTTTTGTACGTGTTTGAAAGCGTGGTTGACTTTCACGTTTATAATATTTGGAAAGCAGCAATACAAAAAGAAAAAGCCTTTGGTCTACAAAATTGAAGTGCAAATACAATATTTTATTAAGTTTTATTTGACGGTAAAACGTTAGATGGGAGTGCTTAAAAAAGCGTCGACAATACACCTTTATACGACGGTTTTATAGCGCCAACAATATTTTGAAAAGCGTCATAAATACGGGTTTATACGACGGTTCTAAAACCGTCGGGTAAACAAAGGGTCGTATAAACCTCAAATTGTTGTAGTGCGCGTGCTATAGATAGTAATTTATGTTGTAGTGTCCCTTCGAATTTCGGGTTGCAGTCCCCTTGTGAAATGATTTTCTTCTCCTCGACATCTTTGGGGATGAAGGGGGAGTAAAGACATCCTCGTTCAGATTGGCGAATGTATTCGGTAATGGAAAGGTTGCCTTGTCGAAGTTCCAGAAATTCCTTGAGTTTGTTGGCTCGGACATCTTTGGAAAATTATTTCTCAAAGAATTGAACCTTGAATACCGATCATTGTAATTTTTCGAGTTCAATACCTTTTGTAGCTCATTCCCACCAATTTCGAGCTTCGTTGCGAAGTAAAAAGACGGCACAATTCGTTCACGATCACTCATTTGCATGTAATCGAAGATTACTTCTAAGGATTTGATCCATTCTTCTGCTATGACCGGGTCGGGACCACCATGGAATTCAGATGGATTCATGGGAAAAACGCTCGTATAGGGTTTGGGGATTCGGTTGTGGTGGAGGTGAGGGTTGTCGGTTTTGAAGTAGTTGCTGAACCTGGTCATGATGATTTTGAGCTTGCTCGCGGATAAGATTGGAAAGGTCGAGAATAATATTGATGGGGTCTGGAGAGTTATTCATGCCGGCGGTTCTCCGAATTCGTCTTCCTGCCATGTCTTAGTATGTTTGTAAATTAAAAATTAGAACATGAATGAATACAAGTAAACACATAATTACTGGATGGATTGAGTCTTCACGCTTCGAGGATTCCGTATTCCGGTTCGTTACTCGTATGTAGTTTTTACGAATTTTGCTCTAAACATGATACTAGGATTCTCATATTTATTTTATTCAAGAAGAAAATCCAGTCATTCATTGAAAGACTTAAAATAACCAAAAAAGCACATAAATGTAGAAATTGGTTATTCGTAGGAATAATCATTAGACAAATTCCAATTAATTTCTTGAACCCAAAAATATCTCGAAATTTGCAGATTTTAGGTTTTAATGAAATATAGTTGGTGACTATAATTAGTAAGATTTTAAATTGAACAATTTTCTAACAGCCCCATTTTTGCCCCAAAAACATTATTTCCTAAAATTCTTCGAGTAAACCATTAAATACCAACCAAATATTTTTAATTTCAAATTTTAATCTAAGCTGAAATCTTGAATTTTAGCTTGACATAAGCTATTCTTACCAAAATTACAGATTAGTCCTCCACTTCTCTAGATCTTCACATGCAAACCCTTAAAGTTAACAAAATCACTAATTTCTCCATAACTTCTTATAAATCTGAAATTATTTTTAAAATATCTTAACAACTCCATGAGTTTACTGATCTTATAAATGGATTACACATGCAATAAGATCTAATGCAAGACATGCCCGAAATTCAAGGTTTTATCACATAAATTCATAAAATCAATTGTGGAGGGTCTTTTAGTGAAATTTTCGAAATTTTCTTTCTTGTTAATATATGATACCTCCATTTGCAGCAAGAATTTCGAATCCTTACCTTAAAATAAAAATAAAATATAGCCGAAAGGGAAGAGTTCTTGAGGCCCTTCAATGAAAATGGAAATTTAGAAAAGGGGAAGAAAGAAGAAGAAAGGGGTTTTTAGAACTCAAATGACATTCTTACCTCTTCAAGCATGGAGGTTTAACCAAGCTACTTTGATGGAGAATGACACTGTATAGATTTCAAGATGAGAGGTGTTTTTTTTTTTGTCAAGGGGCACCATGTATTTATAGTATTTTTTGAGTATTCAAGAGCAAGAGTTAGATATGGGATTTTCATCTTTTGGTTCGAGAAGTATCTTAATAGTTTCAAAGGAGGTTGAGAGGGTTGGAGCTTGGTGAAGACTGATGGCAATGGTGGTCTCGGTGATTTGAGCAAGGGAGAGTCGAAGGGTGTGAGGGAGAGAGAGAGTCTTTTGGGCTTCAAATAATCATGCTTTAGGTGGAGTGTGGGTTTAGACTTAATAGGCGTAGGTTAGGTTTATATTACTATTTAATAGCACAATTATCACTCACTTATACACACACACAACATATCCTACACATACATATATAATTATTATATTTTATGGTATATGTGTATGAATGTATAAATACACAAAATTATAGCATGCATGTTAGAGTAGGTGACCAACAAGCCAACTTGTGGCTGTGGTTTTTCTCTTTTTCCTTGTAATAAAACAATCGTTTTTCGTTCGTAATAATAAAATATTTCATTTGGCATTCTATATCTCTTATCCCATGCAAGCAGCATAGATATAGTCCTAATGAGTTACTCTATTACTGTGAGTTGATCTAGTAGAATCGTGAGATAACTCAGCAATGTAATGTAACTGTTAAACCTTGTTCCTAGTCGATGGGTTACGCCAATAATAAGGATACCGGCCTTTCCCTTTTAAGACTAGCACTTAGTGTATGTGTACTGCGTCTCATCAATCCTCGATGTTGTGACATCGGCATACTTGAGTGGGTGCTCATACTGGATGAGTTCACTGAACTCCCTCGCCCTAGAAATCTATAAGTGGTTCTCATTCATCGAGTAATAGGTTTCTAAGATATAGTTGTACACCATTAGTCCTTAAGACCCAGACATCACCGTGACTTCACTAGAGGACCGATTGTATCGTGACCTGTCCCTGAGTCCCACAGCGGACCACTCCAAGGGCCAACGTTCGTGCAATCCGAAATCTAGTGTGAAGTCTGTGCATTGTAGTAGGGGATTCGAGCGCTTGAGTAGTCATGGATGTCCTGTGTGTTTTGACGGTTTATAATCCAAGGAATCTCTGGCCAGAGTTGATAGTGGGGTGATTAGGGAAATGTGTTTCCCTAAGTCACACACGAACGGATTTATAATACCTAGAACGTTCACACGGTTATTGAACTTTATAAGAGGTCTCGGTGAACCAATGCCTCTAGTTCAATCGGGACATGTGCTGCGAAGGGATCGTACTGTAACACCCCGCATTTTCGGTAAAATAATATTATTTTATTTTACCACCTTTATGTGCATATTTGTGAAATTAGAAAATTATAGTAATTCTTGCATGGTTAGTATTTACGTGAATTAGGTAATTATGTGATTATGTGAATTATTGTGTGCATTATGCGATTATGTGAAATATGTGAATTATGTGATTATGTGAATTATGTGATTAGGAAATATTTCGAGATACTATTTCGAAATAAATTATTTTCATGAATTAGGATTTTATTCTTGCATGTGATTTAAATGAGCATTTCATCATATTTATGCATGCACAAAATTTTAGAAAAATAAATTTTTATCATGCATTTTAGGATTTTTAATTAATGTCGAAAATTAGAAAATCCTCCCCACATTTTCTTGAATTTTCGGACATCACACACACACACACACACACACACACACACACACACACACACACACACACACACACATGATTTTTAAATTGCATATTAATTAGTATTAGACATGCATTGGTGTGGTTGTACTTTGAGCATAGAAAGAAATACCTAAAAGCTAGCCCCTACTCTATAGCCTAGGAATGCTTTTCACTCCTTTAAGTAGACCAAAGGTCTTCTTCTCCTCCCTTTCTCCCCTTCATTTTCGGCAGCCACCACCACCACCATAACCACCACCTTCTCAAGCTTGAACCACCCTAGAACCACCACCACCTCATATTTTCGGAAATTGCAAAATCACCCCCACAAAAAGATGTATTTCCCTTTCTTCTCCATTGGCTTTGAACTCTCCAAAAACTCTATAAATACCTCCAATGCCCAAGATCAAAATACACTCTCCACTTCCAATCTCACTATCTAAAAGTTTAAGGTCTCCTTCTATTTCAACAAGAGGAGAGTTTTCGGCCAAGCTTAGGAGTAAGCTTCTCCTCCCTCTTCTTTCCTCTTCTTTCCCGAAAGAGCAAAGCTCTTCCTCCTCCCCTTTCTTTTGTTTTTCTTTTTATTTTCTTAATGCCTAATCTAACTCTTAATCTCTTCTTGTATTAGAGAGAAAAGAGCTAACAAATCCTTCCCCTAAAGAGTATAGGTGAGAATTCTTGAATTCTTGCTCAAACCTACAACACCACTAGTATTTTTGGTTTTTATGTGTTTTTATGTGTTTCTATGTGTTTTTATTGTTTATTATGTGATTATATGTTTTATATGATGATTGCATGTTAGTGTTTTGAAAAGATGACTTTGTTCTTGAAGTTCTATGATTTTTCGAAAATTGGGGAAAAATGTTTTAAATAGCTTATTTGGCTTAATTAGTGCCTTGCATGTGTTGATCTAGTATTTGATTGTTGATTTTTGAAAAGAAAATGAATTTTTGGCCTAGCCATGAAATTTTCGAATTTTGGGGAAAAATGTTTTAAATGGCTTATTTGGCTTAATTAGTGCCTTGCATGTGTTGATATAGTATTTGATTGTTGATTTTTGAAAAGAAAATGAATTTTTGACTTAGCTAAGGAACTTTCGAATTTTTGAGGTAAAATGCTTGAAATTGCTTATGTGGTTTATTTTGTGTTTTGCATGTGTTGATCTTGTGTTGATTGTTGTTTTAAGGCCTTGCATGTTAAGATTGGTGATTGATTGTTGATCTAAGGTCTTGCATGTTAAGATCTAGTGATTGATGGTTGATCTAAAGTCTTGCATGTTAAGATCTAGTGTTTTCTATGAAAAATGGTTTAAGAACTAAGAATTTGTGATAATTTGGTTTAAAATACTCTTGCATGTGAAGATCTAGTGTATTTGTTTGAATAAATGTAAAGATGGAAGTCTTGAATTTTATTCTTGTAAAAATGCTAGATCTAGTGAACTTTGATGTTAGATTATTTTTGCATGTTAAGATTTCGGTTATTTCTATGTTTTTATGACTAAATGATTTTGTGAAACTTTATGTGTATTTTCTATGTGCTCCTATGTGCTCTTGCTTGCTTATGTGAATCATTGGGTGTGAGGATGAGAGAAGGGTAAGTAGAAGGGTGCATGGGTGGGTGCATTAAGTGTCATGAATTTTTAAAAAGATAAAACTATGTTGGAAAGTCTTTCGAGGTTGCGGTAAATTTCTCGGGTACGGCGAGCCGGTACCGTAGGGCCTAGGGGTGGTTTGATCCCACGTAGTTAGACATGGTTCGAAATATATGGGGTTATTTACCGGTAACTTAGATTGGCTCTTCCGAGGGATTCCCGACAATTTTTCATGTCATGCATGTTGCATTATGGTGTTGATGATATAGGGGGGAAATCTCACTCTATGGTCTTGGGATCGTAGGGTTATAAAGGTGGGAAATTCCTTCTATAATCTTCAATACGTGTCATGGCATAGGGTTATAAAGGTGGGATATTCTCACTCTATGGTCTTGGGATCATAGGGTTATAAAGGTGGGAATTATCTCACTCATTGCGTGTGGCAATTATGTGAATGAAGAACGCCGACGAAAAAGGGAAGTATTTGATTGTTTTACTTCATGTTGTATGTTCATGTATAAGATATATGTATGTATATATATGTATAGATATAAGTATGCTCTATGTGCTATGTGTATTCGATATTACTTCAAGATTCTCATTGACTCCTCAAAGACTCATATAGGTGTTGTATGTTTGTAGGTATACCCAATTTAGGGCCCGAGGAGTGAAATTGGGAATCGAGCTCGAGAATCGGAAGGAGATCGTATGGAGGGGTTGTGGATAGTGTTGGCTCTCAATTTAGTTATGTGGTTTTATTTGTATAATATGCTTGTAAAAACTTTTGATGCGGTTTTAGATATTTTCTACTGTTCGCTTCCTCCGATCGGTGGAAATTATTAAAAGACGACGTGTGTAATAGTAATTAGGATTACCCTATTTTGGATAACTAATCGGTAATCCGTAGCCTTTTGTAAGCGAAAGCAAATTTTCACTATTTATATGCATGCATGCTATCGACTAGTAATTTCTTCGTGTTTTCTCTCCATGTTCTAAAATTATTTTCATATAGGTTCTCTGCTTAGAAATCATTAAATTTTACGAGTCTCTGCATCTCTCTGTTCTCATCATATTGATAGGTCTTATGCATGATTTGGGTAATTATTCATTTAGTTATGATTTATTTCTCACTACTGCATTGAAACAGGGTCATTCGGGTGTTTTCTGGTATAACCGGATTTTTACTCACCCAAATGCCTTGTTTCCACTTGGAAAATGTTTTAAACTTATTCTTCTGCCTTGGGGTAAAATTTGGTAGTTTTTGGGTCCGTGAGGAATTTATTATGAATTTTCAAAACCCCCTCCCATGTTCTGGATTTTAAACCGAGTGACTGTGCCATTTTATTTATTTCTCCTAAATGGCCATGCATATTTCAAAACTGTTTTAACTGAGTGATCTAGACCTGTATTAGATGGTATGGTATTATTTTGGGGTCATTTGCATGAGTAGTTTAAGAGGAATTATTTTAAAGCTTCTGCATTGAATCTGTCCGCATTTGCATTAAGTCCATCATGCCTAGTTACTTTCTAATCTTGCATATAGCATGCATTGGTGTTAATTGATCGATTAGGGTTAAGCAAGCTGTGCCTTCTCTCCCTCTGATTTAAAAAGAAAAAATTTCACGTAAATTTATATCCACAAAAAATCATGTTTTCAAAAGTCGTCCGCTGAGATTACATATAATAAGGGTAATCGAGAGAGGGGTGTCACAGCATTGGGTGGTATCAGAGCAACGTTCCCGGAAACCTCCATACGACCTAAAGATCTTCACGATTCTCAAAGCACGACTCCAACTGAACACTCGGGCAGGTATACGTTTTATGTGAATTTTATGTGAATTTTATGGCTAATGTGAATTGTTTGTATATGTTTAAGTATTAAAATGTCTGTAGCAAGAACTCGAGCTCAAAATGCCGCTAACGATCCTCACAATCAATCTCGTACCATCCAAGACCTCACCGCCCTCGTCCGAGAACAAAATGAACAAATCAACCACCTTGTTAACCTTCAAAACCAAAACCCCCATCCACCTCCTCCACCTCCTCCCCAACCTAGAAATACAGCCCCACAAGCCACCTACGAGCGATTTTTGAAAATGCATCCTACCGAATTCCACGGCGGCCCAAGTCCAACTGTTGCCGAAGAATGGATCAAATCCCTCGAGGTTATTTTCGAGTACATGGTGATGAACGACAGCGACCGAATCCATTGCGCACTATTCTTGTTGAAGAACGAAGCCCGAAATTGGTGGGAAGGCGCAAAGAGTGGAATTGATCTAGCAAATACCACTTGGGAAGCTTTCAAAGTTCTTTTCTTCGAAAAGTACTTTTCCAAGAATGTTCGAGCACAAAATCTTAAGGAGTTTCTCGAAATCAAACAAGGAAACCTAACCGTTGCCGAATTCACACGCCGTTTCGAGCAAGGAAGCCTCTACGCACCTTTCATATCCAAAGACGACACTGAGAAAATGAATCACTACCTAAGAGGCCTCAACCCGATAATCAAGCGCGACGTTTGACTAACCTCTGCCTTTACTTTCCGCGGAGTAGTGGACAAAGCCTTGGAAGCCGAACAAGACGAGATGGAAATACGACAATGGAGACCTCCTCACGATGCCTCTTCTCGACCATGGAAGAAACCGAACCTCAACAACTCCAAGGGAAAGCAACCGATCAACCGAGCAACCGTGACCCCGAGCAGCAAGCCCTTTTGCCCCAAATGCAAGCGAGAACATTCAGGCGATTGTGTTGCCGGAACCGACCATTGTTTTCGATGCAAGAAGCCCGGACATATGGTCCGAGACTGCCCTATCGCCCCGAGACAAGTGCCGGGACGAGTATTCGCCATGACAAGAGACCAAGCCGAAGCTGACCCGTCAATGATCGCAGGTACCGTTAGTGTGTATAATAATTCCGTGTATGCCCTCATCGACTCCAGATCAACGCACTCATTCATCTCAAGTACCCTCGTTGCCGAACTCCGCCTAGTCCGTAGTCAAGCCGATGCCTTGTTTAGCATACTTATTCCTTCCGGTGATGAACTTAAATCAAATTTCATCATTAAAGATTGCCCTATTCAGATTCACAACCAAACCCTAGCCTCCGATCTGATCATCCTACCCATTAAACATTTCGAAATAATCCTCGGAATGGATTGGTTATCAAAATTCGACGCCCAAATCAATTGCACTCACAAAACCGTTCGTTTCTCCTTACCGAATGGAAGTTTTCTCGAATTCCGAAGCTCGTACAATCCGTCCATTCCTATCATTTCCGCCATCAAAGCGAGCAAACTTATTCAAAAAGGGCATCTATGTCATTTGGTCGACATAGTGGAAGCTCTCAACGAAGATAAAGCCGACATTTCCAAAGTGCCAACCGTTTGCGATTTTCCCGATGTCTTTCCCAAAGATCTCCCCGGTCTTCCGCCCGATCGTGAAATCGAATTTGAAATTAATTTGATCCCCGGTTCCGCTCCTATCTCGAAGGCACCTTATCGCATGGCGCCGTTAGAGCTAAAGGATCTCAAGGACCAAATTCAAGATCTTATCGACAAGAAGTTCATCCGCTCTAGTTTTTCCCCATGGGGTGCTCCGGTACTCTTCGTGAAAAAGAAAGATGGAACCCTCCGAATGTGTATTGATTACCGAGAACTCAACAAGGTCACCGTCAAAAACAAGTATCCATTGCCACGAATTGACGACCTTTTTGATCAACTTCAAGGCTCCACGGTCTATTCCAAGAACGACCTCCGTTCCGGATATCATCAATTGAAGATCAAGAAGGAAGATATTCCGAAAACCGCGTTTCGGACTCGCTACGGCCATTACGAATTTGTAGTGATGTCGTTTGGTCTAACCAATGCCCCAGCCGCTTTCATGGATCTCATGAATCGAGTCTTCCGCAAATATCTCGATCAATTTGTGATCGTATTCATCGACGATATCTTAGTGTATTCAAGAAATGATGAAGAACATCGGAATCATTTGGAAATGGTGCTCCAAACTCTCCAAGAGAACCAACTCTATGCGAAGTTTTCCAAATGTGAGATTTGGTTAAGACAAGTCCACTTTCTTGGTCACGTAATTTCCAAGGAAGGCATAGCCGTCGATCCAAGCAAAATTGAAGCCGTTTGTAATTGGTCAATCCCTCGTAATGTCGGAGAAATCCGAAGTTTCCTCGGCCTCGCAGGCTACTACCGACGGTTCGTTCCGAACTTTTCCAAGATAGCCGCTCCACTCTCTCGTTTGACCCGAAAGGAAGTCAAGTATCAATGGACTCCCGAATGCGAGTCTAGCTTCCAAGAACTCAAGAAGCGATTAACCTCGGCACCAATCCTCGCTCTACCGGATAAAACCGAAAACTATGTGGTCTATAGTGACGCCTCCAAGCACGGACTCGGAGCCGTCCTAATGCAAAACGGGAATGTAATTGCCTATGCCTCTAGACAATTAAAAGACTACGAGAAGAATTACCCGACGCACGACTTGGAACTCGCGGCAGTCGTTTTTGCCCTCAAAATTTGGAGACATTACCTTTACGGCGAAAAATGTTCGATCTTCACCGACCACAAAAGTCTCAAGTACTTCTTTACTCAAAAAGAGCTCAACATGAGGCAAAGAAGATGGCTTGAATTAGTCAAGGACTATGATTGCGAAATCCTTTACCATCCCGGTAAAGCAAACGTTGTCGCCGACGCTCTTAGCCGAAAATCCATGTCCGCCTTGATCATTAAACCGCCGCTCGAATCAACTATCAAGTCCGCTCAAGACCATGATGATCAACTTGTCAAAATCCGAGAAGGCTTAGCAACCGGTCAAAATCCAAACTTCTCAATGACCGACGGCAACATATTGAAATATCAAGGGAGAATTTGCATTCCGGCAAACAAAGAGATCAAAGGATTAATTCTCGACGAAGCTCACAAAACGCCCTACTCTTGCCATCCGGGTGAAACCAAAATGTATCAAGACTTGAAGAAGTTGTACTGGTGGCCAGGCATGAAGAAGGATATAGCCAAATACGTATCCGAATGCCTAATTTGTCAACAAATCAAAATGGAACACCAAAGGTCCGGTGAACTTCTACAATCCAACCTTATTCCCGAATGGAAATGGGAAAGAGTAACGATGGACTTTGTTCAAGGTTTCCCGAAGACTCTTAAAGGATCCGATTCAATATGGGTGATAGTCGATCGCCTAACTAAGTCCGCACATTTCTTACCGGTCAAGACCACTTTTAGTCTCGAAAAGTTGGCCGAGCTCTATATTGGAGAAATCGTCCGACTCCATGGCGTTCCGATATCAATCATCTCCGACCGAGATCCCCGATTCACTTCCAAATTTTGGAAAAGATTGCACGAAACGATGGGAACCCGTCTAGCCTTTAGCACGGCATACCATCCCCAAACCGACGGACAATCGGAAAGGACAATCAAGACCCTCGAAGACATGCTTCGAGCATGTATAATGGATTTTGGTGGAAATTGGGAAAGCCGCCTACCGCTCATCGAATTCTCGTACAACAATAGCTTCCAACCTTCGATCGGAATGGCACCTTACGAAGCCTTGTACGGAAGAAAATGCCGTTCTCCAATCCATTGGGACGAAGTAGGAGAGCGAAGATTATTAGGACCCGAGCTAGTCCAACACACCGTCGACATAATCAAGAATATTCGAGAGAAAATGAGAACCGCCCAAGATCGCCAACAAAAATACGCAAATAAAAGAAGACGAGAATTGGAATTCCAAGCCGGTGATCACGTATTCTTGAAAGTCGCTCCACTCAAAGGAATCATGCGATTCGGAAACGAGGAAAGTTAAGCCCTCGATTCATTGGACCCTTCGAAATACTCGACCGAATTGGTGGCCAAGCCTATCGCCTCGCCCTACCGCCTCAACTATCCAAGGTCCACAATGTCTTTCACGTCTCCATGCTCCGAAGATATATTCCCAACCCTAACCACATCCTTGAAACCGAACCCCTTGATTTATCCCCGAACCTATCCTTTACCGAAGAACCCTTCCAAATATTAGACCGAAAAGTTAGGAAACTCCGAAACAAAGAAATCCGCCTAGCCAAAATGTTGGGTTTCGGGCACGCATACGCAGCGGAAAACAAAAATTTTACGTGATTTAAACGACTTTAAAACACACAAGTACATGCCCGATAAATTAAATCAATTAATTGCGTACCTTTGCGCTTCCAGCGAAATTAAAAACAACATACATGCTAATAAATTTAACCGAATTTAAATCAATTAACATGCTCGCATTTAAACCAAATAACATGCTTGCAACGATTTAATCGATTACACATAATCACATAAAATCATACAAACATAAGCATGAAATCATAGTTTAAATTTAAACCCTAAAACGAAACTAGGGTTTCGAGTATTTACCTCTTGACGCGTGAGGTAGGAGCGAACGATACGTCGTGATTACTACGGAAACCAATCCGTAGAATCGGGGCAGCAATGGAGCAGCAGCAGCGGCGGTGTGGCAGCTCACGGCGGCGCGTGTAGAGCACGCGCGGTCTTCCGGGGCGGCGCGTGGGGCAGCGTGCAGCTTCGGCTCGTGCGTTGCTCCTCGATTCTTCGATCTACGGTCTTCCTCCTCTCGGATTTCACCTCGTATACTTCGATCTACTAAATCGTGGCACTAGACACGAAATAGTTAGAATAAAACGGAAAGAATAATGAAGGAGAAAGGATACCGAACAAGAACGGCCGACGAACGGCCGTTTTCCGGCGACGGAGCGACGCCAACGGCGGAGGTGGCCGCGCGGGAGTGGGGCGAGAGAGAGAGAGGTCGGCCGCTTAGGGTTAGGGTTTTTTGTTATGTGTGCTAGGGTTATAAATCATGTATTTATAGTCCCTTGCATGAAACCCTAGCGGGCTTAAGTTGGACTGGGCCCAACAGCTTAAGCTCGTTAGTTTCTTTAATCGCTCGTATCTCTCAATTCAATGATCGAAAAATTGTAACGATTACATTTTCCGAGTCATTATAATTTTCTCGTCATTACGAGTGCCATCTCTTATTTTCCCACTTTCCAAAAGTGGAAACCCTAGTTCAGTGGACTTTCTAAATTTGGAAACTTCCCGATTTAGAAAGTTCACTAACACGTTCGCTTATTCTTTTCCTTATCTTATTCTCATTCATAATTCCAAATTACGAATGTTGGACTCAATCATATTGACTTCCAATTATGCAAAGATAAACTATTTTATCTCTGACCGTTTATTCAAAGATCTCATGTGCACGAGCAGTGTGACCCTCGATGGTTCAGGTGTAAGCTAGCCGTGGGCCCACAACTCATTGTGGTCAAAACTCGTCCCTTAGAGTTACGAGTAAGATGAAGCTCGTTTCACCTTAATCACCCAACGAATCAAGATTGGCGTCTAGCAACTACGCGTCATGATTCCCTAGATACAAATGAAGTGCCTGCAAGAACCTTCAGATATAGTTAACGTACAGTACGGTCCCTTCGATTCATATGTCCCGATCGAACTAGAGGCATTGGTTCATCGAGACCTCTTTATATGTTCAATAACGGTGCGATCGTTCTAAGTGTTGTAATCCTTACGTGCATGACTTAAAGAATCGAATTCTCTAATCATCACTTAGTCAGCTCTGGCCAGAGACTTAGAATGATTACAAACTTTCAGAACACACAGGACATCCAAGACTATTCTAGCGATCGAATCCCCGACTACAATGCACAGACCTCCCACTAGATTTCGGACTGCACGAACACTGGCCCTTGGGATGGTCCTCGGTGGAACTCAGGGACAGGTCACGATACAGCTGGTCCTCTAGTGAAGTCACGGTGATGTCTAGGTCATAAGGACTAATGGTGTACAACTATACCATAGATATCTCTACTCGATTATTGGGAACCACTTAGAGATTTCTAGGGTGAGGGAGTTCAGTGAACTCGTCAACTTACGAGCACCCACTTATGCATGCCGATATCACAATACCGTTTACTGATGAGATGCAGTACACATACACTAAGTGCTAGTCTTAATGGGAAAGGCCGATATCCTCATTCGTGGCGTAACCCTTCGACTAGGAACACGTTTAACAGTTATAATACTTAAGTAAATATCTCACGATCCTAAAGATCAATTACTAGTACTTGTAATAACTGTAAGGACTATATCTATGCTTGTGACAAAGGGACAAAGATATAGAATGCCAATGTATTTTATCATTAATACGAATAAAGGTTCGTTTATTACAATAATAAATACGAAAGACCACAGCCACAAGTTGGCTTGTTGGTCACCTACTCTAACAATCTCCCACTTGACCTAAAGCCAACTACCCATAAACCGCAATCCCATCGACTCTCGATGTTTCTCATGGACCGATCTTGGTAAAGGCTTCGTGAAGGGGTCCGCAACGTTCTCTTCCGAGGTGACTCGTTCTACCTTAACTTCACCTCTATCAATGATCTCTCGGATCACGTGATACTTCCTCAGAATATGCTTCGACTTCTGATGAGATCGCGGCTCCTTAGCTTGTGCCACGGCTCCGGTGTTATCACAGTACAACGGTACTGGATCACTAGCATCAGGAATGACACCCAACTCTTGGATGAACTTCCTTATCCAAGTCCCTTCCTTTGCAGCTTCGGACGCTGCAATGTATTCCGCTTCGGTAGTGGAATCGGCCGTTGTGCTTTGCTTGGAACTCTTCCAACACACGGCACCACCATTAAGCGTGAATATAAATCCAGAATTCGACTTTGAGTCGTCCACGTCCGATTGAAAACTAGAGTCAGTGAAACCCTCTAATTTCAACTCGGCACCCCCATAGACCAAAAATATATCCTTAGTCCTTCGCAAGTACTTGAGGATATCTTTCACGGCTTTCCAGTGAGCCGGGCCGGGGTTAGACTGATATCTGCTTGTGACACTCACAGCATACGCAATATCGGGTCTCGTACATAGCATGCCATACATTATGCTTCCTATGGCAGAAGCATAGGGCGTCCTTTTCATCTCCTCGATTTCACTAGGTGTTTGGGGACACATAGATTTCGAGAGACGAACCCCATGGGACATTGGCAAGAATCCCTTCTTGGATTCTTCCATGCTAAACCGTTTCATAACGGTGTCTATGTACAGGCTTTGGGATAAGCCAAGCATCTTTCTTGCTCTATCTCTATAGATGCGTATTCCTAATACATAAGATGCTTCTCCCAAATCCTTCATTGAGAAACGTGTGGACAACCATGCTTTCGTTTGTTGCAACATTCCTACGTCATTCCCAATGAGTAGAATGTCATCAACGTAAAGCACTAAAAATATCACTGCCCTCCCACTAACCTTCTTGTATACACAAGGTTCCTCCGGATTCTTCTCAAAATCAAACTCTTTGATAGTTGAGTCGAATCTAATGTTCCAACTACGGGATGCTTGCTTCAATCCATAAATGGATCGCTGGAGCTTGCAAACCTTTTGCTCACTTCCAGAAGATATGAAGCCTTCCGGCTGCGCCATGTAAATTTCTTCCTCAATGTCTCCATTAAGGAAGGCGGTCTTCACATCCATTTGCCATATCTCGTAGTCGTACCACGCAGCTATGGCCAGCAAAATCCTAATGGACTTCAGCATCGCGACTGGCGAAAAGGTTTCCTCATAGTCAACGCCTTGCCTTTGAGTGTAACCTTTCGCTACCAATCTAGCTTTATAGGTCGATACCTTTCCATCCACTCCAATTTTCTTCTTATAGATCCACTTGCAGCCTATAGGAACGATTCCTTTGGGTGGATCTACCAAGGTCCATACCTTGTTGGAGTACATGGAGTCCATTTCGGATTTCATGGCAGTTAGCCAATGTCCCATGTCCGCATCCGATACGGCCTCATTGTATGTTCATGGATCTCGTCCAAGATCAACATGATCTTCATCATTTTCGAGGAGGAATAACCTATCCGGCATTTTCCGAACTCTTTCGGATCTACGTACCGTAGGTTCAGGAGGTATATTAGTGGTTTGTTGTATTGGTTCGATTACTTGTTCTTGCGTTTGAACTTCACTTTGTGGTTCTTGAACTACTTCAAGTTCTATCATGCTGCCCTTTCTATCGGATAGAAATTCCCTTTCCAAAAAGGTGGCATTTCTTGAAACAAACGTCTTTGCTTCTTTGACATAATAGAACTCGTATCCCATTGAGTCTTCGGGATATCCCACAAAATAGCACAAGTCGGATTTACTATCCAACTTATCTCCCACTAATCGCTTCACATAAGCGGGACAACCCCATATCCTAATATGTTTGTAATTGGGTTTCCGGGAATGCCAAAGTTCATAAGGTGTGGATTTAACTGCTTTGGTGTTAACTCTATTCAGCAAATACGCGGCAGTACGGAGTGCATGACCCCATAAGTATGCCGGTAAGTTTGTGAACCCCATCATTGATCGAACCATATCTAATAAAGTTCGATTCCGACGTTCGGATACTCCATTAATTTGAGGAGTTCCCGGTGGAGTCCATTGGGACTGTATCCCATTTTCTTTTAGATAGTCAATGAACTCGATGCTCAAGTATTCTCCACCACGATCGGATCGCAGCTTCTTAATACTTCGTCCGAGTTGCTTTTCTACTTCATGTCTAAAATCTTTGAACTTTTCAAATGTTTCAGACTTGTACTTCATCAAGTACACATACCCATACCTAGAATAATCGTCGGTAAAGGTAGCGAAGTAGTTATATCCACCCTTCGCACTAACACTTAGTGGACCACATACGTCTGTATGGATCAAATCCAAAAGACCTTCGGCTCGTTCCATTACCCCTTTGTAGGGTGACTTGGTCATTTTCCCTTTAAGGCAAGATTCACAAGTTTGTAGTGATTTCACGTCCTCCAAAGAGAACAATCCTTCACTAACAAAATCGTTCATCCTTCTTAAAGAGACATGACCTAATCTAGCGTGCCAAAGTTGTGCGGGGTTTTGATCTATCTCCTTACGTTTTGCTGATATAACGTTAATAGGTATTTCACTTGGATTTAGTTCATATAAGTTGTTTAATAGCCGTCCTTTGCAAATTAAATTCTCATTCTTTTGTATAATGCAAATCGAATTTCCAAAAACAAAAGTAAAACCTTCAATATCTAATACAGGAATAGAAATAAGGTTTCTAATGAGCGACGGAACAAATAAACAATCGTTAAAAACAATAGGAAAACTAGAATCCAAAACATTTAAGTAAATAGTGCCAATGGCTTCAGCAGCAACTCTTGCTCCATTCCCCATCCTTAGGTAGGTCTCACCCGCTCTAAGTCTTCGACTTCTTGTCATTAGCTGCAAATCATTGCACAAATGTGAGCCACAGCCCGTATCCAATACCCAAGAAGAAGAGTTGACAGACAAATTTACGTCAATGAAATACGTACCCTTTTCAGAACCTTTCTGCTTTAGGTAAGCCTTGCAGTTGCGGCGCCAATGTCCTTTCTTTCCACAGTGATGGCAAGCATCATCAACTTGTTTGCTAACCTTTGCTTTGGGGCCCCCACTACCTTCACCCACTTCGAACTTGCTGTTAGGGAAAAGAACTCTTTCTTTTCTCTTCTTTTGGAAAGAACTCTTCTTTCCAGAAGTTGCAGCAACGAGAACAGACTTCTCTTTCTTAATGGTGGACTCGAAGCTGACCAACATGTTCATTAACTCATCCAAGGGAGGATCTAGTTTGTTCATGTTGAAGTTCACTATGAACGATTCATAGGAACTAGGAAGAGACAACAGGATCAAATCCAACGAGAGCTCGGCCGGGAGGGTGACATCAAGATTCACTAGCTTTTCAAGGAGAGTGATCATTTTGAGACAGTGCCCGTGGACCGAAACCCCTTCGCGCAATCTCGCTGTGATCAACTCCTTTGTAGCAGCGTATCTCGATGCCCTAATATTCTCACTATACATGCTATCGAGATGAGCCTTTATATCGAAAGCATGCAAGTGAGACTCATATTTCCTCGCAAGCGCGGGCTCCATGGCGGCTATCATATAGCACCTAGCATGGGTGTCATCTTTCTTCCAAACTTCATAAGTTTCCTTTTCAGCATCAGTCGCTGTGGCAGGTATAGTGGCGGGAAGCCTCTCGTTCAAAACATAGAGACGCCCCTCAACAGTTAGCACAAGCTTAAGACTACGCAACCAATCTAGGTAATTAGGGCCATTGAGTTTATTGTCGAGGATTGACATTATGGGATTCTTAGACATGATTATCTGAGACATATAGAGAAGAGGATTATTAGAGATTCGCGTTAAATGATTGTTACAATTAAATGTTTGGACTTGTGTTATTTAATTGTTCTCCCACTAATTTTATCGAGTTCCACTTCCCTCTAGTAGACAAACGAGAAAACTGATTTTTCTTAATGGGCTTTAGGTCCAATAGACAAATATAACCCGTAGTTAATCTAGCCCGATTATATTTGCCCAAAGGTAGATCACAATCAATCATATCCACAATATGACCCTAAATTAATTTTCCTCACACTTGATAATGACCTAAGTTAATCTCGCGAATATCAAAATCGTCGTGTGTCAAGTCTAACCTACCAATCAAAGATGCTCATAGAACTCGATTATGCCAAACTAATGCAGTCCCTAGTTAATCTAGCCGACCACGTTAATTCAACATAACCCTTTTCTATGGCTACCTTCATCATTATGTCAATTGAATTACAGCTTACTCTACCATAGCACTCCCCGCTAACACGGCTTACTGCACTATAGTAAAGGGCTACACATAATCCAACCGTTGGCAGAAGGAAAGAAATAACTCAACAGATTGGGTATTTCTTTATAGCTTGAAATGATTCTTAATTGAATTAAGAATGAGGGATTTTATTAAAAGTTTTATCTCATCAGAAGGTTTTGGATAGGTCTATGTGATTCCTACATCTATGTTCTCTAAAGGTATATGGAAGCGCATATTGTCCTAAGAGGAACATACGACCTAACTATATAATTAATTACATTAATTAATTATCGGGTTTTCAAAATAATTATAGAACCTCAACTAACATAAATCATTCAAATAACGTTGAGGTACTAGTAATTAAGTTGAACAATAATCAATATTATATATGTGTTCTATTAATTGAAATCAATTTAACAATTTAAATTAATTAATTAATCTAACACCTATTTACTAAAATAGATGATTGTCGATCCAATTATCTAATTGGGATTAATTGAAAATAATTTTCCAAAAATTAAAATCAATTTGGTTTAAGTTTAATTTTAGAAATCTGAAATAAAAATTTTTTTTTTTTTTTTTATTTTTCAGTGGACCGGTTCGGCCCAACCGGTCTGACCGGTTCGGACCGAATCGGGCCGGTTCTGTCCGGTCCAGCTGACCCAAATCAGTGGGCCGGGTCAGTCGGACCGAGAACCGGTCTGACCGACCCGAATCCACTTGGATTCGGTCAACCAAAACGCACATAACCATCGAACCGGCCGGTTCGACCGGTTCGATCCGAACAACAAAAACCGATGTTTTAAAAACAATTTCAGATCCGATTTTCCAATTTTAAACAATTTTAAAGCTGGAAAAATTCTAAACAATATTTCAAAAATATTTTAAACTTACGAAAACCCCCAATTACATAATACGACAATCACTACTTTAATAAATCGAACATGCATATTAAACACGCAATTAATTGCGCAACGAGCTCTGATACCACTGTTGGGTTTCAAGCACGCATACGCAGCGGAAAACAAAAATTTTACGTGATTTAAACGACTTTAAAACACACAAGTACATGCCCGATAAATTAAATCAATTAATTGCGTACCTTTGCGCTTCCAGCGAAATTAAAAACAACATACATGCTAATAAATTTAACCGAATTTAAATCAATTAACATGCTCGCATTTAAACCAAATAACATGCTTGCAACGATTTAATCGATTACACATAATCACATAAAATCATACAAACATAAGCATGAAATCATAGTTTAAATTTAAACCCTAAAACGAAACTAGGGTTTCGAGTATTTACCTCTTGACGCGTGAGGTAGGAGCGAACGATACGTCGTGATTACTACGGAAACCAATCCGTAGAATCGGGGCAGCAATGGAGCAGCAGCAGCGGCGGTGTGGCAGCTCACGGCGGCGCGTGTAGAGCACGCGCGGTCTTCCGGGGCGGCGCGTGGGGCAGCGTGCAGCTTCGGCTCGTGCGTTGCTCCTCGATTCTTCGATCTACGGTCTTCCTCCTCTCGGATTTCACCTCGTATACTTCGATCTACTAAATCGTGGCACTAGACACGAAATAGTTAGAATAAAACGGAAAGAATAATGAAGGAGAAAGGATACCGAACAAGAACGGCCGACGAACGGCCGTTTTCCGGCGACGGAGCGACGCCAACGGCGGAGGTGGCCGCGCGGGAGAGGGGCGAGAGAGAGAGAGGTCGGCCGCTTAGGGTTAGGGTTTTTTGTTATGTGTGCTAGGGTTATAAATCATGTATTTATAGTCCCTTGCATGAAACCCTAGCGGGCTTAAGTTGGACTGGGCCCAACAGCCTAAGCTCGTTAGTTTCTTTAATCGCTCGTATCTCTCAATTCAATGATCGAAAAATTGTAACGATTACATTTTCCGAGTCATTATAATTTTCTCGTCATTACGAGTGCCATCTCTTATTTTCCCACTTTCCAAAAGTGGAAACCCTAGTTCAGTGGACTTTCTAAATTTGGAAACTTCCCGATTTAGAAAGTTCACTAACACGTTCGCTTATTCTTTTCCTTTTCTTATTCTCATTCATAATTCCAAATTACGAATGTTGGACTCAATCATATTGACTTCCAATTATGCAAAGATAAACTATTTTATCTCTGACCGTTTATTCAAAGATCTCATGTGCACGAGCAGTGTGACCCTCGATGGTTCAGGTGTAAGCTAGCCGTGGGCCCACAACTCTTTGTGGTCAAAACTCGTCCCTTAGAGTTACGATTAAGATGAAGCTCGTTTCACCTTAATCACCCAACGAATCAAGATTGGCGTCTAGCAACTACGCATCATGATTCCCTAGATACAAATGAAGTGCCTGCAAGAACCTTCAGATATAGTTAACGTACAGTACGGTCCCTTCGATTCATATGTCTCGATCGAACTAGAGGCATTGGTTCATCGAGACCTCTTTATATGTTCAATAACGGTGCGATCGTTCTAAGTGTTGTAATCCTTACGTGCATGACTTAAAGAATCGAATTCTCTAATCATCACTTAGTCAGCTCTGGCCAGAGACTTAGAATGATTACAAACTTTCAGAACACACAGGACATCCAAGACTATTCTAGCGATCGAACACCCCATGTTTTCAAAAGTCGTCCGCTGAGATTACATATAATAAGGGTAATCGAGAGAGGGGTGTCACAGCATTGGGTGGTATCAGAGCAACGTTCCCGGAAACCTCCATACGACCTAAAGATCTTCACGATTCTCAAAGCACGACTCCAACTGAACACTCGGGCAGGTATACGTTTTATGTGAATTTTATGTGAATTTTATGGCTAATGTGAATTGTTTGTATATGTTTAAGTATTAAAATGTCTGGAGCAAGAACTCGAGCTCAAAATGCCGCTAACGATCCTCACAATCAATCTCGTACCATCCAAGACCTCACCGCCCTCGTCCGAGAACAAAATGAACAAATCAACCGCCTTGTTAACCTTCAAAACCAAAACCCCCATCCACCTCCTCCACCTCCTCCCCAACCTAGAAATACAGCCCCACAAGCCACCTACGAGCGATTTTTGAAAATGCATCCTACCGAATTCCACGGCGGCCCAAGTCCAACTGTTGCCGAAGAATGGATCAAATCCCTCGAGGTTATTTTCGAGTACATGGTGATGAACGACAGCGACCGAATCCATTGCGCACTATTCTTGTTGAAGAACGAAGCCCGAAATTGGTGGGAAGGCGCAAAGAGTGGAATTGATCTAGCAAATACCACTTGGGAAGCTTTCAAAGTTCTTTTCTTCGAAAAGTACTTTTCCAAGAATGTTCGAGCACAAAATCTTAAGGAGTTTCTCGAAATCAAACAAGGAAACCTAACCGTTGCCGAATTCACACGCCGTTTCGAGCAAGGAAGCCTCTACGCACCTTTCATATCCAAAGACGACACTGAGAAAATGAATCACTACCTAAGAGGCCTCAACCCGATAATCAAGCGCGACGTTTGACTAACCTCTGCCTTTACTTTCCGCGGAGTAGTGGACAAAGCCTTGGAAGCCGAACAAGACGAGATGGAAATACGACAATGGAGACCTCCTCACGATGCCTCTTCTCGACCATGGAAGAAACCGAACCTCAACAACTCCAAGGGAAAGCAACCGATCAACCGAGCAACCGTGACCCCGAGCAGCAAGCCCTTTTGCCCCAAATGCAAGCGAGAACATTCAGGCGATTGTGTTGCCGGAACCGACCATTGTTTTCGATGCAAGAAGCCCGGACATATGGTCCGAGACTGCCCTATCGCCCCGAGACAAGTGCCGGGACGAGTATTCGCCATGACAAGAGACCAAGCCGAAGCTGACCCGTCAATGATCGCAGGTACCGTTAGTGTGTATAATAATTCCGTGTATGCCCTCATCGACTCCAGATCAACGCACTCATTCATCTCAAGTACCCTCGTTGCCGAACTCCGCCTAGTCCGTAGTCAAGCCGATGCCTTGTTTAGCATACTTATTCCTTCCGGTGATGAACTTAAATCAAATTTCATCATTAAAGATTGCCCTATTCAGATTCACAACCAAACCCTAGCCTCCGATCTGATCATCCTACCCATTAAACATTTCGAAATAATCCTCGGAATGGATTGGTTATCAAAATTCGACGCCCAAATCAATTGCACTCACAAAACCGTTCGTTTCTCCTTACCGAATGGAAGTTTTCTCGAATTCCGAAGCTCGTACAATCCGTCCATTCCTATCATTTCCGCCATCAAAGCGAGCAAACTTATTCAAAAAGGGCATCTATGTCATTTGGTCGACATAGTGGAAGCTCTCAACGAAGATAAAGCCGACATTTCCAAAGTGCCAACCGTTTGCGATTTTCCCGATGTCTTTCCCAAAGATCTCCCCGGTCTTCCGCCCGATCGTGAAATCGAATTTGAAATTAATTTGATCCCCGGTTCCGCTCCTATCTCGAAGGCACCTTATCGCATGGCGCCGTTAGAGCTAAAGGATCTCAAGGACCAAATTCAAGATCTTATCGACAAGAAGTTCATCCGCTCTAGTTTTTCCCCATGGGGTGCTCCGGTACTCTTCGTGAAAAAGAAAGATGGAACCCTCCGAATGTGTATTGATTACCGAGAACTCAACAAGGTCACCGTCAAAAACAAGTATCCATTGCCACGAATTGACGACCTTTTTGATCAACTTCAAGGCTCCACGGTCTATTCCAAGAACGACCTCCGTTCCGGATATCATCAATTGAAGATCAAGAAGGAAGATATTCCGAAAACCGCGTTTCGGACTCGCTACGGCCATTACGAATTTGTAGTGATGTCGTTTGGTCTAACCAATGCCCCAGCCGCTTTCATGGATCTCATGAATCGAGTCTTCCGCAAATATCTCGATCAATTTGTGATCGTATTCATCGACGATATCTTAGTGTATTCAAGAAATGATGAAGAACATCGGAATCATTTGGAAATGGTGCTCCAAACTCTCCAAGAGAACCAACTCTATGCGAAGTTTTCCAAATGTGAGATTTGGTTAAGACAAGTCCACTTTCTTGGTCACGTAATTTCCAAGGAAGGCATAGCCGTCGATCCAAGCAAAATTGAAGCCGTTTGTAATTGGTCAATCCCTCGTAATGTCGGAGAAATCCGAAGTTTCCTCGGCCTCGCAGGCTACTACCGACGGTTCGTTCCGAACTTTTCCAAGATAGCCGCTCCACTCTCTCGTTTGACCCGAAAGGAAGTCAAGTATCAATGGACTCCCGAATGCGAGTCTAGCTTCCAAGAACTCAAGAAGCGATTAACCTCGGCACCAATCCTCGCTCTACCGGATAAAACCGAAAACTATGTGGTCTATAGTGACGCCTCCAAGCACGGACTCGGAGCCGTCCTAATGCAAAACGGGAATGTAATTGCCTATGCCTCTAGACAATTAAAAGACTACGAGAAGAATTACCCGACGCACGACTTGGAACTCGCGGCAGTCGTTTTTGCCCTCAAAATTTGGAGACATTACCTTTACGGCGAAAAATGTTCGATCTTCACCGACCACAAAAGTCTCAAGTACTTCTTTACTCAAAAAGAGCTCAACATGAGGCAAAGAAGATGGCTTGAATTAGTCAAGGACTATGATTGCGAAATCCTTTACCATCCCGGTAAAGCAAACGTTGTCGCCGACGCTCTTAGCCGAAAATCCATGTCCGCCTTGATCATTAAACCGCCGCTCGAATCAACTATCAAGTCCGCTCAAGACCATGATGATCAACTTGTCAAAATCCGAGAAGGCTTAGCAACCGGTCAAAATCCAAACTTCTCAATGACCGACGGCAACATATTGAAATATCAAGGGAGAATTTGCATTCCGGCAAACAAAGAGATCAAAGGATTAATTCTCGACGAAGCTCACAAAACGCCCTACTCTTGCCATCCGGGTGAAACCAAAATGTATCAAGACTTGAAGAAGTTGTACTGGTGGCCAGGCATGAAGAAGGATATAGCCAAATACGTATCCGAATGCCTAATTTGTCAACAAATCAAAATGGAACACCAAAGGTCCGGTGAACTTCTACAATCCAACCTTATTCCCGAATGGAAATGGGAAAGAGTAACGATGGACTTTGTTCAAGGTTTCCCGAAGACTCTTAAAGGATCCGATTCAATATGGGTGATAGTCGATCGCCTAACTAAGTCCGCACATTTCTTACCGGTCAAGACCACTTTTAGTCTCGAAAAGTTGGCCGAGCTCTATATTGGAGAAATCGTCCGACTCCATGGCGTTCCGATATCAATCATCTCCGACCGAGATCCCCGATTCACTTCCAAATTTTGGAAAAGATTGCACGAAACGATGGGAACCCGTCTAGCCTTTAGCACGGCATACCATCCCCAAACCGACGGACAATCGGAAAGGACAATCAAGACCCTCGAAGACATGCTTCGAGCATGTATAATGGATTTTGGTGGAAATTGGGAAAGCCGCCTACCGCTCATCGAATTCTCGTACAACAATAGCTTCCAACCTTCGATCGGAATGGCACCTTACGAAGCCTTGTACGGAAGAAAATGCCGTTCTCCAATCCATTGGGACGAAGTAGGAGAGCGAAGATTATTAGGACCCGAGCTAGTCCAACACACCGTCGACATAATCAAGAATATTCGAGAGAAAATGAGAACCGCCCAAGATCGCCAACAAAAATACGCAAATAAAAGAAGACGAGAATTGGAATTCCAAGCCGGTGATCACGTATTCTTGAAAGTCGCTCCACTCAAAGGAATCATGCGATTCGGAAACGAGGAAAGTTAAGCCCTCGATTCATTGGACCCTTCGAAATACTCGACCGAATTGGTGGCCAAGCCTATCGCCTCGCCCTACCGCCTCAACTATCCAAGGTCCACAATGTCTTTCACGTCTCCATGCTCCGAAGATATATTCCCAACCCTAACCACATCCTTGAAACCGAACCCCTTGATTTATCCCCGAACCTATCCTTTACCGAAGAACCCTTCCAAATATTAGACCGAAAAGTTAGGAAACTCCGAAACAAAGAAATCCGCCTAGCCAAAATGTTGGGTTTCGGGCACGCATACGCAGCGGAAAACAAAAATTTTACGTGATTTAAACGACTTTAAAACACACAAGTACATGCCCGATAAATTAAATCAATTAATTGCGTACCTTTGCGCTTCCAGCGAAATTAAAAACAACATACATGCTAATAAATTTAACCGAATTTAAATCAATTAACATGCTCGCATTTAAACCAAATAACATGCTTGCAACGATTTAATCGATTACACATAATCACATAAAATCATACAAACATAAGCATGAAATCATAGTTTAAATTTAAACCCTAAAACGAAACTAGGGTTTCGAGTATTTACCTCTTGACGCGTGAGGTAGGAGCGAACGATACGTCGTGATTACTACGGAAACCAATCCGTAGAATCGGGGCAGCAATGGAGCAGCAGCAGCGGCGGTGTGGCAGCTCACGGCGGCGCGTGTAGAGCACGCGCGGTCTTCCAGGGCGGCGCGTGGGGCAGCGTGCAGCTTCGGCTCGTGCGTTGCTCCTCGATTCTTCGATCTACGGTCTTCCTCCTCTCGGATTTCACCTCGTATACTTCGATCTACTAAATCGTGGCACTAGACACGAAATAGTTAGAATAAAACGGAAAGAATAATGAAGGAGAAAGGATACCGAACAAGAACGGCCGACGAACGGCCGTTTTCCGGCGACGGAGCGACGCCAACGGCGGAGGTGGCCGCGCGGGAGAGGGGCGAGAGAGAGAGAGGTCGGCCGCTTAGGGTTAGGGTTTTTTGTTATGTGTGCTAGGGTTATAAATCATGTATTTATAGTCCCTTGCATGAAACCCTAGCGGGCTTAAGTTGGACTGGGCCCAACAGCTTAAGCTCGTTAGTTTCTTTAATCGCTCGTATCTCTCAATTCAATGATCGAAAAATTGTAACGATTACATTTTCCGAGTCATTATAATTTTCTCGTCATTACGAGTGCCATCTCTTATTTTCCCACTTTCCAAAAGTGGAAACCCTAGTTCAGTGGACTTTCTAAATTTGGAAACTTCCCGATTTAGAAAGTTCACTAACACGTTCGCTTATTCTTTTCCTTTTCTTATTCTCATTCATAATTCCAAATTACGAATGTTGGACTCAATCATATTGACTTCCAATTATGCAAAGATAAACTATTTTATCTCTGACCGTTTATTCAAAGATCTCATGTGCACGAGCAGTGTGACCCTCGATGGTTCAGGTGTAAGCTAGCCGTGGGCCCACAACTCATTGTGGTCAAAACTCGTCCCTTAGAGTTACGAGTAAGATGAAGCTCGTTTCACCTTAATCACCCAACGAATCAAGATTGGCGTCTAGCAACTACGCGTCATGATTCCCTAGATACAAATGAAGTGCCTGCAAGAACCTTCAGATATAGTTAACGTACAGTACGGTCCCTTCGATTCATATGTCCCGATCGAACTAGAGGCATTGGTTCATCGAGACCTCTTTATATGTTCAATAACGGTGCGATCGTTCTAAGTGTTGTAATCCTTACGTGCATGACTTAAAGAATCGAATTCTCTAATCATCACTTAGTCAGCTCTGGCCAGAGACTTAGAATGATTACAAACTTTCAGAACACACAGGACATCCAAGACTATTCTAGCGATCGAATCCCCGACTACAATGCACAGACCTCCCACTAGATTTCGGACTGCACGAACACTGGCCCTTGGGATGGTCCTCGGTGGAACTCAGGGACAGGTCACGATACAGCTGGTCCTCTAGTGAAGTCACGGTGATGTCTAGGTCATAAGGACTAATGGTGTACAACTATACCATAGATATCTCTACTCGATTATTGGGAACCACTTAGAGATTTCTAGGGTGAGGGAGTTCAGTGAACTCGTCAACTTACGAGCACCCACTTATGCATGCCGATATCACAATACCGTTTACTGATGAGATGCAGTACACATACACTAAGTGCTAGTCTTAATGGGAAAGGCCGATATCCTCATTCGTGGCGTAACCCTTCGACTAGGAACACGTTTAACAGTTATAATACTTAAGTAAATATCTCACGATCCTAAAGATCAATTACTAGTACTTGTAATAACTGTAAGGACTATATCTATGCTTGTGACAAAGGGACAAAGATATAGAATGCCAATGTATTTTATCATTAATACGAATAAAGGTTCGTTTATTACAATAATAAATACGAAAGACCACAGCCACAAGTTGGCTTGTTGGTCACCTACTCTAACACAAAATCCTTTGGAAAAACCATTCTCCGGATGAGTCAACGTGGGAACCGTTATCCGGAACTAATTGAAAAAGGTACAAATTTTGGGGATAAAATTTTTTTAAGGGGGGAAGATTGTAACACCCCGCATTTTCGGTAAAATAATATTATTTTATTTTACCACCTTTATGTGCATATTTGTGAAATTAGAAAATTATAGTAATTCTTGCATGGTTAGTATTTACGTGAATTAGGTAATTATGTGATTATGTGAATTATTGTGTGCATTATGCGATTATGTGAAATATGTGAATTATGTGATTATGTGAATTATGTGATTAGGAAATATTTCGAGATACTATTTCGAAATAAATTATTTTCATGAATTAGGATTTTATTCTTGCATGTGATTTAAATGAGCATTTCATCATATTTATGCATGCACAAAATTTTAGAAAAATAAATTTTTATCATGCATTTTAGGATTTTTAATTAATGTCGAAAATTAGAAAATCCTCCCCACATTTTCTTGAATTTTCGGACATCACACACACACACACACACACACACACACATGATTTTTAAATTGCATATTAATTAGTATTAGACATGCATTGGTGTGGTTGTACTTTGAGCATAGAAAGAAATACCTAAAAGCTAGCCCCTACTCTATAGCCTAGGAATGCTTTTCACTCCTTTAAGTAAGACCAAAGGTCTTCTTCTCCTCCCTTTCTCCCCTTCATTTTCGGCAGCCACCACCACCACCATAACCACCACCTTCTCAAGCTTGAACCACCCTAGAACCACCACCACCTCATATTTTCGGAAATTGCAAAATCACCCCCACAAAAAGATGTATTTCCCTTTCTTCTCCATTGGCTTTGAACTCTCAAAAAACTCTATAAATACCTCCAATGCCCAAGATCAAAATACACTCTCCACTTCCAATCTCACTATCTATAAGTTTAAGGTCTCCTTCTATTTCAACAAGAGGAGAATTTTCGGCCAAGCTTAGGAGTAAGCTTCTCCTCCCTCTTCTTTCCTCTTCTTTCCCGAAAGAGCAAAGCTCTTCCTCCTCCCCTTTCTTTTGTTTTTCTTTTCATTTTCTTAATGCCTAATCTAACTCTTAATCTCTTCTTGTATTAGAGAGAAAAGAGCTAACAAATCCTTCCCCTAAAGAGTATAGGTGAGAATTCTTGAATTCTTGCTCAAACCTACAACACCACTAGTATTTTTGGTTTTTATGTGTTTTTATGTGTTTCTATGTGTTTTTATTGTTTATTATGTGATTATATGTTTTAGATGATGATTGCATGTTAGTGTTTTGAAAAGATGACTTTGTTCTTGAAGTTCTATGATTTTTCGAAAATTGGGGGAAAATGTTTTAAATAGCTTATTTGGCTTAATTAGTGCCTTGCATGTGTTGATCTAGTATTTGATTGTTGATTTTTGAAAAGAAAATGAATTTTTGGCCTAGCCATGAAATTTTCGAATTTTGGGGAAAAATGTTTTAAATGGCTTATTTGGCTTAATTAGTGCCTTTCATGTGTTGATCTAGTATTTGATTGTTGATTTTTGAAAAGAAAATGAATTTTTGACTTAGCTAAGGAACTTTCGAATTTTTGAGGTAAAATGCTTGAAATTGCTTATGTGGTTTATTTTGTGGTTTGCATGTGTTGATCTTGTGTTGATTGTTGTTTTAAGGCCTTGCATGTTAAGATTGGTGATTGATTGTTGATCTAAGGTCTTGCATGTTAAGATCTAGTGATTGATGGTTGATCTAAAGTCTTGCATGTTAAGATCTAGTGTTTTCTATGAAAAATGGTTTAAGAACTAAGAATTTGTGATAATTTGGTTTAAAATACTCTTGCATGTGAAGATCTAGTGTATTTGCTTGAATAAATGTAAAGATGGAAGTCTTGAATTTTATTCTTGTAAACATGCTAGATCTAGTGAACTTTGATGTTAGATTGTTTTTGCATGTTAAGATTTCGGTTATTTCTATGTTTTTATGACTAAATGATTTTGTGAAACTTTATGTGTATTTTCTATGTGCTCCTATGTGCTCTTGCTTGCTTATGTGAATCATTGGGTGTGAGGATGAGAGAAGGGTAAGTAGAAGGGTGCATGGGTGGGTGCATTAAGTGTCATGAATTTTTAAAAAGATAAAACTATGTTGGAAAGTCTTTCGAGGTTACGGTAAATTTCTCGGGTACGGCGAGCCGGTACCGTAGGGCCTAGGGGTGGTTTGATCCCACGTAGTTAGACATGGTTCGAAATATATGGGGTTATTTACCGGTAACTTAGATTGGCTCTTCCGAGGGATTCCCGACAATTTTTCATGTCATGCATGTTGCATTATGGTGTTGATGATATAGGGGGGAAATCTCACTCTATGGTCTTGGGATCGTAGGGTTATAAAGGTGGGAAATTCCTTCTATAATCTTCAATACGTGTCATGGCATATGGTTATAAAGGTGGGATATTCTCACTCTATGGTCTTGGGATCATAGGGTTCTAAAGGTGGGAATTATCTCACTCATTGCGTGTGGCAATTATGTGAATGAAGAACGCCGACGAAAAAGGGAAGTATTTGATTGTTTTACTTCATGTTGTATGTTCATGTATAAGATATATGTATGTATATATATGTATAGATATAAGTATGCTCTATGTGCTATGTGTATTCGATATTACTTCAAGATTCTCATTGACTCCTCAAAGACTCATATAGGTGTTGTATGTTTGTAGGTATACCCGATTTAGGGCCCGAGGAGTGAAATTGGGAATCGAGCTCGAGAATCGGAAGGAGATCGTATGGAGGGGTTGTGGATAGTGTTGGCTCTCAATTTAGTTATGTGGTTTTATTTGTATAATATGCTTGTAAAAACTTTTGATGCGGTTTTAGATATTTTCTACCGTTCGCTTCCTCCGATCGGTGGAAATTATTAAAAGACGACGTGTGTAATAGCAATTAGGATTACCCTATTTTGGATAACTAATCGGTAATCCGTAGCCTTTTGTAAGCGAAAGCAAATTTTCACTATTTATATGCATGCATGCTTTCGACTAGTAATTTCTTCGTGTTTTGTCTCCATGTTCTAAAATTATTTTCATATAGGTTCTCTGCTTAGAAATCATGAAATTTTAGGAGTCTCTTCATCTCTCTGTTCTCATCATATTGATAGGTCTTGTACATGAGTTGGGTAAGTATTCATTTAGTTATGATTTATTTCTCACTACTGCATTGAAACAGGGCCATTCGGGTGTTTTCTGGTATAACTGGAGTTTTACTCACCCAAATTCCTTGTTTCTACTTGGAAAATGTTTTCAACTTATTCTTCTGCCTTGGGGTAAAATTTGGTAGTTTTTGGGTCAGTGAGGAATTTATTATGAATTTTCAAAACCCCCTCCCCTGTTCTGGATTTTAAACCGAGTGACTGTGCAATTTTATTTATTTCTCCTAAATGGCCATGTATATTTCAAAACTGTTTTAACTGAGTGATCTAGACCCGTATTAGATGGTATGGTATTATTTTGGGGTCATTTGCATGAGTAGTTTAAGAGGAATTATTTTAAAGCTTCTGCATTGAATCTGTCCGCATTTGCATTAAGTCCATCATGCCTAGTTACTTTCTAGTCTTGCATTTAGCATGCATTGGTGTTAATTGATCGATTAGGGTTTAGCAAGCTGTGCCCTCTCTCCCTCTGATTTAAAAAGAAAAATTTTCACGTAAATTTATATCCACAAAAAATCATGTTTTCAAAAGTCTTCCGCTGAGATTACATATAATAAGGGTAATCGAGAGAGGGGTGTTACACGTACTGTACGCTAACTATATCATAAGTTTCTTGCAGGCACTTTACTTGTATCTAGGGAATCATGAATCGTAGTTGCTAGGCGCCAATCTTGATTCGTTTGGCACCGATTTGATTGGCGATTAAATAAAATGAGTTTTACTTTAATCGGGACTCTTGGGAGGAGTTCATATAAGAACAATGTGTTGTTCGAATCACAAAGAGTTGTGAGCCCACGGCTAGCATACACCTGAACCATTGAGGGTCACACTTCTCGTGTAATATAGATCCTTGATAACAACAAGCATAGATTAATATGTTAATCTTTGAACGATTGGATGTCAATATGATTGAATCCAAGATTCGTAATTGTGGATTACGAATTGGAATGAACGTAGAGAAAGAGACATGCGGAATTTAGTGAACTTTCTAAATTGGGAAGTTTCCCGATTTAGCAGGTCCACTGAATTAGAAGTTTCCACTTTTGGAAATTGGAAATTTCGAAAAGACACTCGTATCGACGAGGACTTTGAGCTCGTCACAAATATAATTTTGTTATATTTTTGTGAACAATCGTTTGTGAGAAACGAGGACGACAAGGCAATGGGCTTAATGGATCAGTGGGTCAGGCCCCGCCGCCGAAGTCGCATGCGCCGCCGTTACGCAGCACGCGCCTTTCGCGTGAGTCGCACGCGCCGCCACCGTGTCTGCCACGCGCCGCCGTCTGCCATCTGCTGGACCAGCTTGCTCCAGCCGTGAGTTGCTGCCCCGAGGATTGGTAATTCGCCGTGTTCGGTTCTAGATTTCGATTCGTCGAAATCCCACGCTTCAAAAGGTAAACCGAAATCTCTCGTAATATATTATAAATTTGGATTTATGATTTATTTGCGAGCATGTTGATGTTGTGAATTAATTGTTATCATGATTTACGAAATTGTGTGAACTAGCATGTTTTTATATTTTTCGGTTTTACATGTTTTGATAAAAATCGATAATTACCATGTGTATGGCGGAAGCGTTAAGGTACGTTGGCTATGTGATTAGTTTATGCATGTAATCGAAACTAGTTCGATCAAAAAAATTTAAATTCCGCTGAGTATACATGCACGATCCCCAACAATACATACATAAATCACACGTATACACACTTACGCACATAATGTCACATTTTTTATCAATTAAACATTTATCAAATAAGTCATATTATTCCAAATTGTTATAGCGCATAATATTTCACGTATAGGCTTAATATTATCAAATACCAAAATTCATGTAGCATAAAAAATAATGTTAGTAAAATTATGGTGGGGTGTTACAATTAATAATCACATAGGGGAAGAATAAAATACTAGGCTTGCTATCACTGATTAAATCTTCGTTTTTAATTGTTTTCTTACTCTTGTCTTTTTAATTTGCTTTGATTTAGTTTAGTTAATTTAGTATAATTGTTTATCTTTCGACTATGTAGGGTGGGCATGATAACAATTGGTAGGATTTCGCGTCTAGAATTAAATAATTAAATATTCTCTGTGGGATCGATACTTGGACTTAAAAATCCATTCTATTACTTGTATGCTACGTGCACTTGCGTGTAGGTATTACCACCAACAAGTTTTTGGCGCCGTTGCCGGGGAATATTTTAATTATTTATTTTATTCTAGCTCTAACTTTGAACAATTTTCACGATTCACCCATTTAAATTTTATTTTATTTTATTTTAGGTATCGTTTTATGCGCAGGAGACTCGATCTCGACAAAGAACCGTTTGATCCCGAAATCAAACGTACTTTTCGAGCCGCTAGGAGAGTTCAACGCGCAAATACTATAATGGAGGACGAAGAACACAGAGACGCAGATGGCTATTTACTCGATGCCAATCGAAATCAAATCCAAGAACAACACCCACGGCTACCACTACAGCCAACAGTTAGGCCACGGGCACTTCAGGACTATATAATCCCGACTCTTGACGGATTTCGCCCGAGCATCCAATATCCACCCATTGAGGCGCACAATTTTGAAATCAAACAAGGCCTCTTGACGATGCTCCAAAATATAGGTTTATTTATTGGATTGGCAGGTGAAGATTCCCATCTTCACATTGTCAATTTTCTCGATACCTGTAATTCCCATCGTCAAAATGGCGTTTCTCAAGAGGCGCTCCAATAAATTCTCTTCAAGCACTCACTACAAGGAAGAGCTCGCTAGTGGTTGATGTCCCAAGCCCCCCCCCCCCCCCCCCCATTCTATCTCTTCATGGCCTCAAATCCTAAACCTTTTCATGAAAGTTTACAGCTCACCAGAGAAGGACTAGAGAATACGACGGGAAATTCATAATTTTGTCCAAGATCAAGGGGAGCCATTATTCGAGGCATGGGAAGATTCAAGACCCTTTTGAGGCAGTGTCCAACACATGGAGTAGAGCAATGGCGGCAAATCCACATCTTCTACCAAGGAATTAACGAGAATACGAGAACCGTTTTAGATGCATCAACCGGGGGTAATTTTATGAGTCAATCGATACCTGATGCATTTAATGTTGGATCAAATTGTGCAAAATAAGTTTGCTAAATCGAAATGACGGTTAGTGGAGCCAAAGAGGTTCCCCGAGTTTTGGAGTTAGATGCAACTACAGCCCTTCAAGCTCAAATGACCCAAATTGCTCAACAAAATCAACTCCTACTCCAACACATCAAAGTAAATCCACCACAGCAAGTCCTAGCCGTGGATTCTCCATGCTGTGAAATTTGCGGTGGAACTCACTACACGCTCCAATGCCAATAAGGTGTGCAATCGCTCAATTACGTCAACAATGCGCCTCGCCAATTCCAAAATCAAGGGTGGAGATCACAAGGGCAATACAGAGGAAATCAACAAGGCCAAGAGTATCAAAGACCTCAAGGTAAATTTCAAAATCAAGCCCCTCCTCAACAAAGCTATCAAGGCAACAATCCACCAGCCCAAAAATCAAACACGGAAGAGATATTGGCCCAATTTACGACCGCTACTCAAGCCACGCTGCAAAATTTGGAGACTCAATTCCCACACCTAGCATTGAATCAAGAGAACCATCCGGCATGAGCATTGCCATCGAATAGGGAAGACCCTCGAAAGAAAAAGTTCTAGACTTGCCAAGCTATCGATTACAAGATTGAGGAAAAAAAAGAAATTCAAATTAAGCCGCAAGTCACTGTAGCCGAATGGGTAGAACCGATCCCATACCCGCAAAGATTGCAAAATAAAACGATCAAGGCCGAGACTTGCCAAGCAGTCACCTTAAAGAACGGTAAGCAATTGGAGGAAGCCCCACGAAAAAAGAAGAGAAACACGGTTATCGAGAAGCCAAGAGCGATTGAGGAAAAATAATCAACTCATGTAGAGTCACCATCAATAGTGCTTTCACGAGCCCCTCAAATTCCATATCCTCAAATATTTTTAAAGAAGAAGCTCGATGCCGAATACCAAGGCTTTTTTGACAAGTTGAAGGAAATTCGCATAAATATTCCTTTCATCGAAGCACTTCAAAAGATGCCAAAGTGGGTGAAATTCCTCAAGGACCTCGTGACAAAGGGCAAGAAATTGCAAGGGAACGAGATGATCCAACTCACGGAGCGATGTAGTGCATTTCTACACGGCCCCTTCCACAAAAACTTGCCGATCCAGGCAAGTTTACTATTCCTTGTACTATAGGAGGTAAAAATTTTAGATCGCTCATTGATTTAGGCGCTAGCATTCATATTATGCCTTATTAAACTTTTAAAATCTTGGGCTAGGTGAGATTGAAAACCAACGGCTATAACTCTTCAATTAGCCGATAGGTCTAGTTCACTTAAAAGGTATTTTAGAGAATGTGCTAGTAAAAGTTAACAAATTTATCTTCCCTATTGATTTTGTTATACTTGATATAGATGAGGATAGTAAGATACCTCTTATTGTAGGGAGACCATTTTAAGCCACGTCAAAAACTCTAATTGATTGTGCTAGTGGTGATCTTACAATGACGGTGCATGATCAAACGATCAAATTTAATGTTTTTAGTGCTAATAAAAATCTATGTGATAATAATGAGTGTTTTGCTATTGATCTTATGGATTTTACAAATCATGAAAATTTTGATATTTTGTTCTTGGACCATGGGAAAGCATCTTCGAGTGCACGGGAAGTCGGAAGGATGAAGTTTATTTTGTGGACTCAATTTCAACTCCTCCGAGAGAAAGTCAAAAGATTTGGGGTCTTAACGGCGATGAAAGTTCAAGGAGGATGTTGCCACCCAAAGAATCGAGCAAGCCACGAGAGGGGGCCTATTCAAGCTATTGGGGTCGTAAGGATAAAGTCAAATGGAAATTGTACAAAGGACAATTGGTGTTATTGTGCAAATTCCGTTTTTTGTTATTCCCAAGAAAGCGCAAATCAAAGTGGTCGGAACCCTTTAATGTCCGAGAAATGCTTCCACACGAAGTAGTCAAGATAAAGGAGCGAGATTCAATCGTAAGTTCAACATGAAACTGAATCGGCTCAAACCTTATTGGGAAGCGATTAAATATTGCCAAGTGACTTCGGTCACTTTTGCTTGAAAATAAAGAAGCAACGTCCGGCTGAAGACTTTAAACTTAGCGCTTCTGGGGAGGCAACCCGAGCTTTACTGTTTTTCGTATTTTTTCTTTAATTTTATGTTATGTTTTTATTTTCATAGGCATGCATTCTAATTTATTTATTTAAATTTTAATTTTCAGGGTCGAAAAAATGGTCATAGGGTCCAGACGGCCGTCCGAAAATGCAAGCAAAATCCTAGAAGACCGTCTGGGAAATAGAAAGTCAGACTCAGCTGCGCCACATTTGATACGGTCGTCCGAAATATGCTTTGATTTTCCAGACGGCCGTCTGAAATCCAGAGACTTGAAAATCAAGTCTCTACTTTTGAGAGGGTCGTCCGAACATAAGCGCATATCTCGGGGCGGCCGTCCGAAACAATTAAGAGGCGTATTAAAAAGGGAAAATCTGATTTATTTCCCACAATTTCTCAAACCCTTCTCCTTCTTTCTCTCAAACTCTCGCACCTCAACTTTTAATTTTCCAATTTCCCTTCGAAATTCATAAATTTCACACAAAAAACTCAATCACAAATTCTTGATGTCTTATATTGTGTTGGTATTGACACGGAGGCTAGAGAATCGAACCAAATTCTCAAAAATCGAATTCTTCCAAGCACGCCCACAAGGTGTTCGATAAATTGCTCCAACCAAGTTTGGAGGTTCGATTCTCGTCCAACTCTCACTAAATCTCTTCGAAGCATTCCAACTATGTCGTCCAACAAGAGAGGCCGCAAGAGCGAAGCGTTATCTTCAAAAGGGAAAGGCAACGGAAAGAAAGGATCCACCATTGCGACGATTCCCCAACCCGACAAGACCTTGCAAAATAAGATAACTAGAGTCGTGATTTTGTTTTTCAATCTCAATTTGCAGCCCAACTATTCCAGTGAAAACCAAATGCGATGTACGCTTTTTTGTTGCACTAAGCTTCAATTTGTCTCATAAATTTTTAAGAACTGTATTTTAACCTTTTTAAGTTTTGAACTATTTATTTTATGTAGTAATTTTAATTTTAGTTAATTATTAACCAATATAAAATAAATATATATTAATTACATTATAAAATTCAAATTTGCGGTACGGTACGGTATTACCATGGTACTGAAAATACAATACCACTACAATTTACAATTTTATAATACCACGGTATTATAAAATTCAAATTCAACGTACACTTACAATTTACCAATTAGAAATAAAGGGTTAAGAGAACCTTACATTCAAGCCAACAAACTAAAATGTTGCACCATTATACGGTTTATAGAGATGCCCCTTGTTGTCTTTCGTGGCTCTTGATCAAACATCACGGTTTGTAGGTCAAGTATATTCATTTTCTATGAACATGGTCGGTTTTCATTATGCCATTGAATTAATGCAAGATGTCAAAAGTCTCTTGATTTTTCATTATAAATAAATTTAATGTGCCTTCATGGAACAAATCACACACTTTTTTTTCTTTAGGTCGAACTCACTCAATTCTCTCATTTAATTACTAAAAGCATTATAAGACCCTTCGGTGACACATTTTTGTTTAAGGATTTATAATATTTTCAATGAATTATAAAATTATTACTTAATACTTACTTAATTACTAACCTATATTATGTTATTTAGTTAACCATCAAAATTACCTACTCAAAGGAATATTTTTGTCCATAGATAAAATGGAGGAAGCCAACCTATGATTCACACTTTTATAGATAAATAATAGTATTTAAAAAAAAAAGAATGTATAGATAGTATTTTTATACATTATTTTTATTTAACCCATCCAATATTTATTATTTAGCCATCTAAAAACTCAAATTAATGTAATACAAACCTAAAAAAAATATATACTATGTTATGATTATGTAATAATTTATTTAAGAAAGATGTCTTAAATGTTTCTCGAGGGAGCGCCCCCGAATCTCAAAAAATGTAAGTTCACCTTGTAACAAATTATTGAAGTCAGCCACTAATGTCATGTATCTTTTGTGTTTTGAGTTGATTACATTATAAATGTCTTCGCTTTCTCATGTGGACCTTAAGCTATATGTTTCCTATTTAAACTGCAAGTTTTAATTGTTCATTTCATTTGACCTCCTCAGATCACAATGCAAGTTGTTGCTTGTTAGAAAGAAAGCCCTTGATATTCCATAATAGTGGTCACATCTCTTCACACCGTAGCTCGAATTTTATTCTCCCCCCCCCCCTCTCAAATAGGTAGGATGTTCCATAAACGACGAATCCGATTCTCCCCACGTACCATCTTGTTTACTATTCATTAAGTTTTCGTTGCTGGCAATTCTAATTTGACTATCACTGTTGGGAGGTAAGGATGCTTATTCTTATTCGACATTTTGAATTACGTGATTCATGAAGTCCAATATGCTTCTATAAAACTGATATTGGTCAAATGTCGATTAGGCAACCGAAGAGACTTTGAGCCCGCTATGATAGAGAATGCCGAGGGTCACTGCCATGTGTTTCGAGGTAGTCGAAGGAATTGGTCCACTTGTTGACCTACAAAACAGTTAAAAAAGCACTAGGTGACACGTCGAGATTGGCCCGTCAATTATCCTCGGGCGCTCAAGTCAGAAACATATCACAATATAAACAATTAATATTAATTAATTGTCTAGATAAAGCTTACCTCTCAAATCACATATTTATAGGTAATGGATTAGGGAGATTTCTTGTACAAATCTGATGTGGGACAGTAAGTTATAACTAAAATCTTATGGAATTTTAATAGTAAGTGATAATTGGGCTTTTATTACTAATTGGATTGAATTGGGCTTTTATCGGCCAAAAATCCAATTAGGCACATGAATAACTTATTTAAATATATCCTAAAAAGGAGAAATATGTTTAGATTACTAAAATAAAAAAACTACATCACAATGAAAAACCTCCTTTACGATGCATAAACAATATTGTAAGTAGAAAGAAAGGAAAAAACATACAGCAAAAACGGTTAATTTAATCCAATATTCGAAAATAGATTGATAAAATGTGACCTTGAATAACTAATAAAGGGACTTTTACGTAACTCCAACTCGATCGAAGAAATTCTCCTAGAGAATAGACACAAGTATGACAAGTGAGTAACTTCTGGATATGATGAAATTGAAAAAAAAAAAAAAAAAGAAACAACAACAAACAAAAACAAGCAAACTATAATTGCCTTAAGAATGGCAACGAATATTTGCAAGACTAAACTTACTAAGTGCAAGACCTTACTTGATGCAAGACCAAAATATAAATAAATTTACTAAGAGCAAGACTGAAAATTACAAATATAACCCCAATATTGATTTTGATACTATTCATTCAAATTAGACATAATTACTCTTGCAAGACCAAAAAGAAAAAAAAATAAAGGAGAAACTGAAAAACGAGAGAGATGGATGATGTAGGAAAAAAGAGAATAACACAAGACGAGAAGAATTGTCGCCGCCCATCCGCCGTCGAAGAATTGCCGCCGCCGAAGAATTGCCGCCGCCCAACCTCGGGTGCTTGAAAAGGAAGAGAAAAAGAATATGGAGGAAGAAGAAGAAGAAGAAGAAGAAGAAGAAGAAGAAGAAGAAGAAGAAGAAGAAGAAGAAGAAGAAGAAGAAGAAGAAGACGAAGAAGAAGAAGAAGAAGAAGAAGAAGAAGAAGAAGAAGAAGAAGAAGACGAAGAAGAAGAAGAAGAAGAAGAAGAAGAAGAAGAAGAAGAAGAAGAAGAAGGAGAAGAAGAAGAAGAAGAAGGAGAAGAAGAAGAAGAAGAAGAAGAAGAAGAAGAAGAAGAAGAAGAAGAAGAAGAAGAAGAAGAAGAAGAAGAAGAAGAAGAAGAAGAAGAAGAAGAAGAAGAAGAAGAAGGAGAAGAAGAAGAAGAAGAAGAAGAAGAAGAAGAAGAAGAAGAAGAAGAAGAAGAAGAAGAAGAAGAAGAAGAAGAAGAAGAAGAAGAAGAAGAAGAAGAAGAAGAAGAAGAAGAAGAAGAAGAAGAAGAAGAAGAAGAAGAAGAAGAAGAAGAAGAAGAAGAAGAAGAAGAAGAAGAAGAAGAAGAAGAAGAAGAAGAAGAAGAAGAAGAAGAAGAAGAAGAAGAAGAAGAAGAAGAAGAAGAAGAAGAAGAAGAAGAAGAAGAAGAAGAAGAAGAAGAAGAAGAAGAAGAAGAAGAAGAAGAAAGAAGAAGAAGAAGAAGAAGAAGAAGAAGAAGAAGAAGAAGAAGAAGAAGAAGAAGAAGAAGAAGAAGAAGAAGAAGAAGAAGAAGAAGAAGAAGAAGAAGAAGAAAGAAGAAGAAGAAGAAGAAGAAGAAGAAGAAGAAGAAGAAGAAGAAGAAGAAGAAGAAGAAGAAGAAGAAGAAGAAGAAGAAGAAGAAGAAGAAGAAGAAGAAGAAGAAGAAGAAGAAGAAGAAGAAGAAGAAGAAAATTCGACCTGTACATGTTGATTTTTTGGTGAAAAATCGACATTTAAATGTCGATTTTTTGGCAAAAATCTAGATGTTGATTTTACAGTCAAAATTCGACAGCAAAGCGGATCAGTAGCTTGACAACTTGATGATCCTGAGGTACCTGCGATCATAGAACACATGAACTAAGCCGGGGGTTGATCCGGCGGAAACCCCTCCGACGCTCAAGTCAGACGTGCTGATCATAGAAAATAGTCCAGAGAATACAGTTGTAGTATTGCTCAGTTAATAGGACGTACCTTAATAAAATGAGTAAAACCTCTATTTATATGTCGTTTATTGGGTTGGGTTTGCTTTGTTGGGCCCAAGCCTTACTTGAAGGTGTTTGGGCCTCGGTGATATTGGTCTTCGATATTGGGCTCGTAGCCTAGTAGGTAAAGAAATTATAGGCCCATTGGGTTGGCTGTCGAATTTTGTCACAAAATTCGACATGTAGATGTCGATTTTTGTGAAAAAAAATCGACATCTAGAGTTGATGTCGATTTTTTGCTAAAAAATCAACATCTAAATGTCGAATTTTGTGACAAAATTCGACATGTCAAGATCGAATTTTGACTGTGCGAATTTTCGTTTTGAAAACTTAAAAATCGATCACCTAACTATAAAAATACATTCATTCATAGTTTGTTTTCTATTTTTTATATAGAATTCTCCATATTGATGTCTCGTGACTCCATAATATTATCATTTGCATGTTTTAGTAAGATTTGATGGTTTTGGGTGTTGAGGATTTTTGGAGAAGATGAAGATTTTTTTTTTGAAGAATTTGTGTGAAATGGGTTTGTGAGGAAGATGAAATGGGTTTTGCTTGTGTGGTCTTGCACAAAAGAAGTTGTGGAATTTTGTAATTGTGGATTTTATATTTTAGTAAGGGTATATTAGTCTTTTAGTAATTCATTTTGTGAAAAAATTAGATTTGGTCTTCCCCTAAGTAATTTTGGGATTGCATATAGTCGCTGCCATTAAGAATTCTTAAATGATGTTGAGATACTTCATCCGTTCAATTGATTGTGATGAAATTGGTACAATAACTTGCTAGTATGTGAATTTCTGTGACAAAAAGTATTTCATCACATATCGACAACTTTAAGAACATTTATTTGTTGGAATATTTCACTTAAATAATAATTAAATAGATTACATTTATTTTCTCAAAATTATTAGGTGAATGACAAATTAATAAATCACTTCATATTTATTTATGGAAAATAATAGGTGCAAAGCCACCTTAAAAGTATGGAGGTGTTCAGACACCCATTCAATCAAAGAAGTGTTTAATTAATATAAAAGGATGTGATACCTTTTCATGAATTATTTTCCTAAGAGTTGGGATTCTTGGCCACAACTATTGAGAATCTATAAATAGATTCTAAATTCCACCATTTGATTCATTTGGTTTAATTTCATTCCATAATTGTTGTTGGAATTCTTCTTTCTCTAGCCCGAAAATTTTTTTGTGAATATTTTCTTCAAAATTCTTATTGAGCAGTCACAAACACATTTGAGGGTCATAGATTTCGAAAGTTGTAGTGCTACAATATCAAAATAAGGCCGTTGTATCTTGGGAGACAATTACTACAAAATCACGAGCACCAGTGCAGGGCAATAATGTCTTAAGGACAACGAACCGAGTTCTTGCCTCGATCATTTTCCTAAATCACCGCCAATTTTTATGCACCGTATATACCACTATTTTGATTCAAAATATAGAAGTCGGAAAAAAATTTATACCTTGATTATATAATATGATAAACCGGTCTCATAATTTTCAAACACAACAAAATAATTCCAACAGCGAAGAACGTCTAGGTGGCATCAGCAACGACTTTCTCGCTTGCAGCCAATTAGACCACCTGTAAAATACTACAAACAGTTTGAGAGCATGATTAAGAACATGAACATTTATATGTTGCTAATGCTTCTTTTCGTTGCTTAAATTAATTTATTCGGTGAGTATAAAATGGGGTTATTAGTGAGACCCCCTCAACTTTAGGTATATGAGGGTGGATCCATCTCCTTTTGTGTTATTAGTGGAACTCCCTTAATTGTTTAATTAAATAAATATTTTACATAATTAGAAATGATATACCTATTTACCGCTACTCAGGGGCGGACCTAGAGACTTTTTGGTGAGGCTAAAATATGGGTATGAATTAAGAGATAAAAAAAATTATTTTTTACTAGGATAAAAGTGTAAAAAATTCTATTATTGGTGGAGTAAAAGTCGATAAATTAATAGATACATATCAAAATAAAATTAAAAAAATAGGTAAAAAAATAATTTTGCAGGGGCGGGAACCTCCTAGTCTCCATGTTTGTCCCTGCTCCTACTTATAATCATAACCCTAACATTTTGTAACCCAACCACCCATTCTCTCTCTCGTCAATCACATTTGTGTTTACTTTTTTTTTCTATTCCTTCCCCACAAGCGGCCGCCATCTCCCCCTTGTCCACCTCTACCCAGCGCCACCTCTGACAGTAGCCGTCAGAAGCTTCTTCATATTAGCCCCATGATGAAAAATCTCGAACATAAATTTTTCCTTTTTTTTCATGATTTGAGTGACGATGTGGATGATTCTTATCTAGATCCGTTGATTGACAATAATCTCATTGATTTCAGAGTGAAGATTGACCATTTGATTCAAAACTTGAAGTTTTCCTCTCTTTTTTCTTCATTCTTTTTTTAGATTCTCTATGTTAGGGTTTCGCTGGAGAATATGATATTTTTAGTTGTTTTCATACAAAAATATAGTTATTTTCGTTACTCTTTTTAATTGATATCAGGTTCTGCTATTTGCTTTAGTCGTTTTAGTAAATAGTTGATTTAACAAATAGTTGATTTTTGATAATTGGGAGTTTTTGGAGATGCGTTGACTAAATAACTAGTTAATTTTACTATGGAAATAATATAGTTAATATAAAGTTGATTTAATAAATAGTCAAATTGATGTATAATTGTTTTAATAACAATTATTTTTAATTATAGTTGCTTTATTGAAATATATTTGTTTTAACTACTAGAGGCCCAAAAATAGTGTAAATTTTTTTATAAATATTTTTTTAATTTATTATTTTTATAAATTTTTTTTTTAAAATAAGAAATAATTAAATAAAAACAAAAATTAAATTAAAATATTAAAAAATGAAAAATATATCAAAATAGAAAGGGTAAATTTGTAATAATGCAAGAAATGAGTCTACCACTAATTAAAAAAATGGATGGACCCATACTTATTAAAACAAAGACTAGAAATAATTCTAACTAATAGCCCCATTTAATTAAAATATTAACATCAAATGTTTCATATTCACTTGTGGGCACTCTTGCACATGGAGAGAACAATATTGAAGTTATGTTTCAAATTCTTTTTGTCGGCCACCATCTACTTTAATGTAACTGAACTCTTGATGAACTGAGAAAAAAAAGCTAAAGAGCCATCTAGTATGAAATGTAGTGGAGAGCTCGTAAATGAAAACCCGTCCCTTTCTATCTCTCAAAGTTTAGTATGGTTTCTTTATCCAGATATGTGGACATATAATGATACAATTCATAAGGACAGGGGGAGAGATATGTTGCTAATGAACTATAACCGATCATTGTCATCAATTCTCGTTAATTCATTGTATGTAGCAAAATTTCGGGATGATAAACCACGACGAGGAAAAAAAAGAGGTATTTTTAAAGATTTACAATAATGTTGATATTTATGAGAATTAAATGAAATTCCATCATTATAATATGCCTCTATCTTCAACTGGACGGATCAGATCATATTACCATAGAGTTATTTGTGATTTTTTTGGTATAATGAACGCTTATTTATAAATTATTGTAATTATTATATTATAGTAATATATGAATCAATTATTTATAGAAATTACTTAATCAATCTTCAATCTTAACTACTTGTTTTGCAGAATAGAAAAAAGTCGCTATGTTATATTTTTTTGATTTTTTATTTATTGTCTTTATGTGAATGGATCCCACCGCTTCGTGAGTAGTTATTTGTCATTATCTTTTCCATCGCAAGGTATTAATAATAGATCGTGAGCCTACAATATTACTGTTTTAATTGTTTCGATTTTATCTAGATTAGGGTCTAAAATGATATATTTGAGAGATGAGGGACTATAATGCAATGAAAACTAGATATGAGGGACCAACAAAGGGATTTGGCCAATGTATTTTCTCTATATTTTATTTGTAAGATCCTCCTTTATTGTTTTTATCAAAATTTATAATAGTTATTTGCAAACTACTGCATGTTGTTGTCCTTGTCAAATTATCAATACATGGTGGGACCCATGAAAAATAATGAAGAAAAGGTGGTAGTTGTATGTATGCATCCCCCAACGGCAGCAATCAAAGAAAGACGACAAAAGGATCCTTTTTGGTCTCAAATTAAACAATGCAAAGAATCACAAATCACAAGTCTGTAAATACATTTAATACTACACCTATCGCTGCACGGCTCCGCCAGCCTTTCTTTTTGATGTGTCATGTGTGGCTGCGTTTTGTCCCAAACCTATACTATACTATTATCAAAATGGAGTTGGTATCTTATGACTTATATACATGACCACTTTCCCAATAAGCTTATTAATTGGGTACTTGTTCATAAATAGATCCAGACAATAACGTGTTTTCCAAAAAAATTCACACACAGAGGTTTGCAAAAGACTAAAATAGCCTCGCATACTTAAATATGCTTAAATTTCATCATTTAATTTAATATAACCTCAATTTGACCACAATTTTCACAAATTATTCAATTTTGACCCAAAACACATTTTCATGGACAATTTCGTTCGTCACCGCCGTTGACCGTCGGTCTCCGACGTTGACTTTTTTTTCTTCCTGATTTTTCCGCCAACGGTTTCCGTGTTGACTTTTTTGGATTTTTTTATTTTTTTTTTTTATTTTTTCTTTTTGTAACATCTTTTTTTCCCCGTTTACACAACAATATTGTTGTGATTGACTGTAATATTAACTATATTACTGTTAAACACAGTAAAATTAACATACTACAGTTTAACACAGTAATATTGCTATATGAATCTCTAGCACAGTAATATTAACACAACAAAACTCGTTATTATTGTGTAATAGAGTAATATTAATATGTTGACCGTTCAACAAATGTAAACATAATAAAAAGCCAGAAGAATAAATATTATTGTGAGTGACAGTAATATTACCGTCAACCACAGTAATATTATTGTGTTTATAATAATATTACAATGATAGACAGTAATATAATTACGTTATTCCGTAAATAACTGAAACAAAACAAAAAAACCCAAAAAGAATAATAATATTGATGTGGTTGACATTAATATTATTGTGTTTACAGTTATTTTACTGTCAACGACAATAATATAATTACGTTGACTTGTCAACAAATCAAAAAAAAGAAAAATTATAATAATATTATCATGGACTCTAATTGTACTGTCAACGGCAATACAACTACATAAATGTGTTGTCAACGGCAGTACAATTACATTAATGTACTGTTAGTGACAGTATACTTACGTTAATTTACTGTTAGTGACAGTATAATTACCGTTAATGACAGCACAATTACGGTCAACGTTTAGCGGCGGACGTTAAAAAAGAAAAATACTAAAAAACACCAAAAAAAAGTGAACGCGGCGGAAAAAAAAAGTCAACGCCGGAATCCGGCGGCGGAAAAAACCGACCTAGAAAAAAAATCGAAAAGTCAACACTGGAATCTAGCGGAAAAAAAATATTTTTTGAAAAAAAAAAGTCAAAATTGAACTTTTAAGGTTAAAATTGGTTAAATTGGGGTTACAATTAAGAATTGAGTGTAAATGATTGGGGATAATGTTGTCATATACATGATTTTTTTTTTTTTATTTATAATAAATATTAAAAGGGATGAGCTTATTGGTGAAAGAGATATAACCTCTAAACTTAGAATAATAAAAATAATTGATTATGGACTTATGCACAAAAACTGATATATATATATATATATATATATATATATATATATATATATATATATATATATATATATATATATATATATATATATATATATAAAATCTTATGCGGAGTTTCATATATATTTTGTATAAAATATTCAATATATAAATATCGGCCGAAATTCATGACTAGCAAAATAAGTTGGTTGGATAATTGTTTGTCAAACTTGTAAAATAAAGAACTCTTTAATTAATTGCAATGCTCAATTTATTGACCTGAAAAAGTCAGATATACAAATTGCAAAGGAAACCAAAATGCAGATTTTCCTGTGGCAAAGACTGTATACTAATTTGTGGTGCTCATAAAGCATTACATCTTAAAAGGTCAAGGACAATAAATGATCCTAAAATCCCAGCGGATACTCTTTCTTCGACAGATACTAGTCAAGTGATTTGTTAGATGCATTCAATTTAATGTACTTCGTGATTTGTGTATTAACTATAATTGATTTGCACTTTATTTCGTTACTTTTGCACATGGATTAATGCTTGTTTCTGGTTATTATTATTAATTTTATATGTTTTTGGTGTTATTAGTGAATGTGAAGGTTTACATGCATCAATGGATGAAACGGCGGAAATGTATGTGTTTGGAAGCAAAACTATCGTTTGGAGATACAATCGAAAAGTTATTTTGAAATGTTTTCCATTTTGAATACATTTCCTTCATGAGAACCCCAAATGACTGATTCAAGAAGCATTAGAAAGATAACTCGTTGGACTATAACATTCATGTTTTGAGTTTTTTTTCCAAATTTCTAAGTGTGTCAAAAGTAGGTTTTAATGTCAAATATTGCGCTGTCACTTGGTACTGGAGTATCCACTATGGATAACGCGGCATGTGATCAATTTTGGCGTAAAACGGTCATCCCCATAGTTTGTCTGCTTCTTATCCTTTTTCGATCTATGTATTCATATAGAGTTCTATTGTTTTTCGTATAAATTGTAAACCCGCTTCCTTGATATTATGCCAACTTAATTTCTTGATTATGTCTACTACTTGATTCGTTTGAATGCTCATCAAAGTAGTTAATTTATGATCTTTATATGTGAATATGACAATTGAATCGGAAATCCCATTTTGCCACATATACTTTGCTCGTTTTTGCATTTTATTTTAATGGAAAAAAATTGTGCTTCCACACATTAATCCATTATTTTAACTCACTTAACCACCTCAAGCGTATATTCAGACCAATCTTCACGTTCGTTGTTGACAGAAACTTGATCGCGTGCAAACTTGCACGATCATATGTAGAACTTGTAATTTGGATTGAAAATCATAGAAAGGGGAAAAATACCATAACGAAAGAAACATATCTTTATATGCGTATTGTCAATTATTGATCTTTTGGTTAAAATCTAGGATGCATTTTGCAGTACATCGATATTATTTAAGGGTGCACTTTTTCAATTCCAAAATTAAGAGATGCAAAATTGCAAATAGCCAAATCCATGCCTTTTTGAGGGTGTAAAACGAAATTCACCCAATTAAAACATGTTGTCTCCCGAGTGTTCCAAACATATATAGCACAATGATAAAGTTATAATATTAATAATGTTTGCCGTGTAGCCTCCGGTTCCATTATTATTATTTTTTTAATGAAGGGGCTCATCATAGTCAACACATATAGGTGCACTGAGTAAACTTACACTCTCGTATAATAACTTGCAAATCATACGAAAGACGTAAATCACACTAGGCTAACTATGTGTGACAATCTCGAAGCTAGCGACTGTTGGCAAGGAATTCGAACTTGGATCAATTAACAAAAGCTCACTTCCTCCAACCGGGAGGCCATCCCTTGCGGGACCAATTCCATTATTATTAGTTGTATATAACAAGGACGAAGGACACAACAAAACGGCAGGCGAACCTAAACTAATTAATTAGTGCCAAATTAGCTCCCGCACACACACACATATACAATCTTGTCATCTTCTTGTGCAGCTTCAGAAAAACACACACAAACACACACACACAGAGTTATAAGGATCGATGGTGATGAGAAAGGATTTGGCGACGGGCATGAACGCGAGAACGATAGGTTCGGGGAAAGGAACGATAGTTCTGGCACATGGCTACGGCGGAGATCAGTCGATTTGGGACAAGATAGTGCCTGAGTTGGCTGGAAGCCACCGCGTGCTTGTGTTCGACTGGTGTTTCTCCGGTGCCGTGAAAGATCCAACGTTGTACGAACCGGCAAAGTACGGTTCGTACGATGGTTTTGCAGATGACTTAATCAGTCTTATTGATGAGTTACTAATTAATAAGGTGGACGAATCTTCATCATCTTCATCGTCATCAGTATATTATGTGGGGCACTCAATGTCAGCTATGATTGGATGCATTGCTTCCCTCAAAAGGCCTAATCTCTTCCAAGGCCTCATCCTTGTTGGAGCTTCTCCCAGGTCATCATACATATCATCATTATTCCGTCTCTAAATCTATTTATTTTTTGTTATATTCGTATCAAAAATATGTGGAGATAGAGAGTTGAAAAGTCAAAGATTGAGGGGAGTTCCTACAGAAGCAAAGTATAAATTAAAGATAATTAGGAAATATATTATAACAAGTAAAATAATTATTAAATTTTTTTGAGGCACTGGTAATAGATGGTCCCCCTGCCAACCCGATGAAGGCCACTAGCATATTATTGATTTATACAATATTCATATCCGTTAAATTAGTTATTACCAACTATATATATGTGTGTGTGTGTGTGTGATTTTTATTTTATTTTATTTTGAGATGAGTGTGTGTGTGTGTGATTTGATTATGTTGTGAAGTTCAAGAGTGTAAATTAATGTAGCATAAATCAAATTTGAGATAGTAACTAATAAGTATTTTATAAATACAAGAGATGGTGCTTAATTTCCATGGGTGCCCTTCATCTTCCTCTTCTGCTACTCAATTTGTTTTGCCTAAAATACATACAAAGAGCTATAAGGGCACTGATTCTTTGAAGAAAACTCAATAATACTTGGGTGAATAATTATTCTGAAGAATATTTATAGTTCTTAAATGTGTATAGACTACAGAGTGAGTTGTTATACCAGTTCTGGTGGACTTTTGCTTATTGAGCCTTTTTCTGGGATTTTAGAATCAACATTAAATTAAATTGAGATATTTAATCAAATATATTTATTTAATTCATTTTTAGCAAGATATAATTATCATTATTTTTTAAATATTATGAAGTAATTTTATACGAAATGAATATTCAGTTAAAACATAAATGAAAAATTATATTAAAGTACAGCTGAAAAACATAATTGATATACGAGGGTTTTACCGAGGATTGAAAATATAGACAGATAACCACCAGGTTTATAATAGGACCCAATCATAAATGTACAACATAATTTAAAAAAATATATATATGATATTTTTGTTTCTCCTATCAACAAATTAACAAGATTTTGTCAAGACTAACAACAATTTGATGGTGTTGCAGATTCATAAACTCTGAAGACTACGAAGGGGGGTTTGAGATGTCAAACATAGAACAACTATTTTCAAGCATCGAATCCAACTTTGAAGAGTGGGCTACAAACTTTGCTTCTCTTGTGGTTGATTCAAGTGACCCTCTTTCCATTAACAAGTTTGAAAAGTGTTTGAAAAAAATGAGACAAGAAGTTGCACTTTCATTGGCTAAAACTGTTTTCCTGAGTGATTGTAGGGATATTCTTGATAAAGTTGTGGTACCTTGTCACATCATTCAAACTAGAAACGACGCCGTTGTACCAAGCTCTGTCCCAAAGTATATTCAGAGCAAGATTATGAATGGAAAATGCCACGTGGACATTATCGACACCGATGGTCATTTTCCTCAGCTCACAGCTCACACCCAATTTCTTGAGGTGCTTTCTAGAATTTTAGTTTCTTAATTAATTCCATTACATATGTTGCCTTTTCAGTTTGATTGACATACCATACCAATTTATTTGTGTTATATATGCTTTGGTTTGATGATTTGTGCGAGCTTTTCTGGTTTTCTTTGATTTGGATGTTTGATTGTAAAATTATATTGTGGTTTGACGATATTATTGATTTTATATATAACAAATGAATGGGTGGAATATTGTAAAATGTTTATGGTTTAATTACGATTCTTTATTTGAAGAAATTTAAAAACTATTTATATCGAGAGTTTGATTTTGTTATCATCCTCTACATTACAGAACAAAAAAAAAAAAAAAAAAAAAAAAAAAAATATATATATATATATATATATATATATATATATATATATATATATATATAAGATAGGCTACAAAATAGAAGATTATAATCGATAAATATTAGTCTACATATCTAGTTTCAATTTACTATCTAAAGGTGTTGGATTAGTAGACTAACATACCAACATATTGAAGTAAATCCATAACGTATTTACGTTGATTAATAAAGAGCACTTCGCCGGAAGTTATCATCACAATGCCAAGAAAAAAAAAATCAAGGAGGCGAGGTATTTAATCGAGAATTGATTATGAAGATTCTTCTTTAAGCAACCAACCGCATCAGGATTGTCTACAATGATAATTAGATCATCGACGTAAATAAGCAATATCATTTTGTCAAGCTTCCCAAGTCAGCCATATAATGACGAATTGGAAGAACTTGTTGAAAAACCCAGGATTTTCAAGCGTATTAGTTAAGTTCGCATCCCACGCAAAAGGACTTTGCTTGAATCCATAAATAGATTCATAGAGTTTAGCAAATAAGTTCGGATTGCGACTCAAAGGATATCATGGGGGAAGTTTCATAAACACTTCTTTAGTATATTTTGAATTTTTGCTTTGAGTCATCCTTTTAGAGGTCCCATCTGTCGTCACCACCCATCCAGAAAGACCACTGTTATATTATATTTGAGTCCGATAACATTCAAAATCACGTATCATAAAATTAATGGGTCTAAACATTTAGACTATTCGACTTTATTTATAGAGTATTGATAAAGATAATCCCCTGAAGGATGACTCTAGACGAGTGTGCCTTCACAACGATGCTCAATTATTTTTGCAATTACGGAATTCCGTTGACTGTGAGGTAATCGGTTTAATTACTTATTGTGAATGTGAAATAAATTGATGGATTATTTGGAGTTTATGTATTCAGGTAAAGAAAATATTTCTTAAATTTATGAGGTGTGCAAAGCATTATCGTACATAAAAATAAGAGAAGTCCCTTCTAAGTTACCGTGAACATATACTTTGTTGGAACCACAGTTGCACTTTGACGACTGATCACGAAATTGGCGGATTGAAGGTCGTACTCTATTTGCTCTCTCTTTTCATAATTGATAATTAGCTGCAATAATATACTCAATATAATGGAGATAGGCAAGGTGAGGCGCGGACTAGGTCGCTCTCTTAAAACGAATTTCACGACCCCTTCTCTAATGAGGTGCAAAAAGGTTCCGATCGTGTCGCCTATGGGATACAACAGTCCAGCCTATCTCTCCGCTGTAACTTCACCGAAATTGCACGTTCGAGTGAAGTAGAAGCTTACACCCGACACACAACAAGAGCTCAATATATGTATGTAATATATGATCTTTTTAAAAGACATTTTTCATTCACTCTTTATGTTCTCTCTTACATTTTTTCAAGCAACAAAGCCACCCTTTTATAGTGTAAAATAAGGTCATCATAAAAGCTATATTTAATATAGAATTAGGGAAGTTTATGGAGGTTTTATGAGGCAAATAAAGTTTTTGTATGTTTCAAAATGTTGGTCAAAATTACCTCATAAATTCGTCAAAGAAAATATTTAGTAAAATATTATTTTTATTAAAAAACCCCAACAATCCCCTATTATTTTAATAAAAATAATAATACTTGAGCTCTTGCGGAATATTATGCATAATGAAAGTGAGCAATGCCTTGAAACCTTCACTTAGTACAATATGTTTCCCGTACTAGAATCAAAGTGGACTTAGCCTTGAAACAGTGACCTTTGGGGCACGTAGAATCATATTGCACACATAATACTCAAAGCGTCCCGATTGAAGCTTCTAAAGCCAGTACGTTAACGGCCTTGTGCTTTACCCCATTTCTCGTGAGTGCTCTAGAGAATAGCCTATAATTCTCAAAGGAAGCGGCCCCACTTCCACACTCACAAGGTGAATTCTATCAAGGATGTTTACGTAACTCCAACACCCCCATACGAGCTATAGAACTCATTAAAAGATCGAAGTCTCAACCTCACAATTCGTTACGAGCTTTATTAGTGCACATACACCATAGGGATGGATAATAAAAGTATGCACTTTTATCACTATCAAGTTACTTTCAGATTCGTTTTTCTTCGCCTAGTTTGTAGGATCTCTAGCCCCTAGGCGGTAGTATCCTCATCAACAACTTTACAAAATATATTAGGCTTTAATCCAATCCGCCTCGATGCATTTCAGATAATTTCTGAAATAATGTGAAATATAATTTCACAAATTTAGTCTCATAGACTTTATGGTTTATTAACCATTTCTCATATAATTTCACTTAAATTTTCACGTGATTTTTCACATAGATTCACAGTACTGTATTTCTTTTTAATGATTCCGGATTCCAATAAAAGATTCTCGCAATTTGCCGATCGCAGTTTATCCATCACATATTTCAATGCACAAAGCATTCATATTCCACAACAAATTCTTCAAAGCACAAAGCATTGATCTATTCCACATTGGGATTTTATATATCACATTAGGCACCAATCGGCCTCTTCACAGATTAATGTCAAAACAATCAATTTTATGAATTTTGACTTTTAAATTATCAAAATATAGTCATTCCCACAAGGTGATAAATCTAATCAAATAGGAATATAATTCCTCTTTTTTAGATTTTCAATAATCAACAATATTGAAACTTTCAAAAAACAGTTTAATTCACACATCACAAATCACAATTTATTTTCGCAAATTAATATCCACTCTTAGGCCTTTCTAAATCATCAATGTCACGTATGTAAAAAAATAGGCCTTTAATAATTACTTGCATATTCAAGATTGCAAATAAAGCATAATTTATCACATTATGTACTATAAACAATTTGTAATGAGAAGATGAGCAATTAACATAAACCACGTCAAACTCAATTGTAACATGCTTATATGGGTAGACACTTAAACCCCCACTATTTCTCAATATTTAAATAATACACAAAATATTTAATATCATGCTCTCTAAGACCCCCCACTACATCAAATATTCAAACACATGCATCATGAGTTAAATTCAAAATATAATATATCATGCTCATTTTCACAATTAGAGAAAACTATAATACCCCCACTATTTCTCAATTTAAATAAATTATTTATTTTCATAAATATCCTATCCTTAGAAAATTATATCATGATTAAACAAAATTAATTTTCCAACCACAGACCACCATACACAAATGTCTACTAATAATGCACCAGTTATTTAAAATCGAAAAAGGGCATGCAAACTACATTAACTTCATGCATTAATTTGGCATGCTATGGTCGACATAGTTTTAATTCAGATTCTAATTATATTGCATCAATAATCAATCAACAATAGGATGAGTCTTCAAAAAATTATATATTAATTAGATTATGATTACTAATTCAATTTCATAGAAATTAACAAAGAACTCATAATTCCACATACCACCCATGCATATGACTTCTTATTTAAGGAGGAGTTATATCTTCTGGTAAGATAACTGTGAAACACTTTCGGGAGCCCAAAGTGGCAAATAAGTCTGATTTCCCGAACTGCTAGCCGACAAGACCAACGCGTTGTAATATGTTGCTACAACCACGCCCACGTCCGTGATCGTCATCCACTTTTGCAGAGGTGCTGGGGCGTTATCCCAATAGGCGACACTCGCCAACACCCGATACACTGAATTACCACCACCGAAATAATTATTGAAGAACAGCTCGTGTCTTCTAATACAGTTATACACATCCAATCTAACCTCCATCCAATCATCCTCATTGTTCTTGACTGCACACGCCACGTTCCGATAACCACAATTACCATCCCCTTGAACGTCCGTCCACGCGTCACAACCTTCGGAACGAGGCAAAAATGAAGCTCTCGCAACCACCTAGGTCGGGGCATTCGTCCCATTTCGGGTCCACTCACAGTCGATGAACGACCACGGCCACAGCTAGATCTCTCAGAAGATGAACCACGGCCTCTGTTGCCTCTTGATCGTCCTCGTCCTCGTCTAGAATTTTCTTCGCCCGGGTATAATGGCAACTCATGCCCTGACTCATCCCTCTGTGTGGAGTTTTTCCGCGGTCTACCTCTCTGGCGGTCTAGTACTGGTGACTCATTAATTTCCGTTGCCCCAGGATGCATTCGTTCAAAAATGACATCTGCCACGTCCGTGATCTCAATTTCTGAACGTTGACGCAACTCATCAATTAACCGGTCTAGCCTGCCAATAGCCTATGACCTGTGATCGGGAACTGAACCAACACTTTCTTCTTGGCCAGCCCCGAATCCCGAAACCCATGTCCTCCAAAAAATGTGGACATCCTCCGCATAAAACACACCACGTCGTGCATTAACCTTTGCGTCAATTTCATGTTTGCATGGGAGGCCAAGACATTTCCTCATGTAACAGACGTAACTGTCTATATATTCATCCTTCTCATCATCCAACATCTTCAGTGCGGAATGTGTTACAATTCCATTGGACAATATTTTAAATACGGGCACATTAATCGTATGGGCCTGAATCCTCTTTGACTTCGCAAATTCGGCCAGAATCTCGTTAAGTTGATCTTCGATCTGTGTGTGATACTGTGCCCAAAATGTGTCAAAGCCACATGTGGACGCATCCAACCATCTCTTCAATGCTCTATGGCTGCTCTCCACCCTAATATGATTAAAGTAGGTTACGTTTCAGTAAACAACATGACAGTAAGTTAAGTATATGTACGTAACCACTTATAAATAAATGCCTGCTTGTCGATGTATTGCCCAGATGAAAAACTAGATCCGTCCATGTGTTTACAAATTTCTCTTTGTATATTAGCCAAGTAATTCCGGCTGAAATCTGTAATTCCGGCTGAAACTCTGTAATTCCGACTGAAATCTTCTTCACACACTGATGTTGTCAAAGTTTGCCACGAACCAAGTACAAAAGAAACCCCTTGACGCCTACTATTGCCGAAACATCTTGAAGCACGACGCCCCACATTCATGTTAAAGTGCCAAAGACATAATAGATGAGCCACAGTCAAAAATACATTCTCTATCGCCTTTAAGAGCCCTAACTCGCAATCAGTCACGAGTGCAATAGGTAGAGTATGTTGGGGGGGGGGGGGGGGGGGGGGGGGGGGAGTCTCTTCAGCCTTTGCAACAGCCATGTATAATGGTCTTCATTTTCATGGCGCAAAATGCCACTCCAACAGTAAAAAAATTTCCGACAGGAGTAACACCAACAATCTCCAACAAAGGCAATTTGTACTGATTGGTTTTGTAAGTACTGTCAAGTAGTATAACGTACGGAAACTTACTTAACAATTCGACAGATAGAGGGTGAGCCCACATCAAATCAATAACTTCATGTGTGGTTTCATCAGTACGGAACCACTTGTAATAGTTATGCTCCTCAATCAACCCAATCAAATGTTGCATCACTGTACGGTCACCCCTAGCTAATCTTCTCAATTTCGCCTTTTCATTGTATATTTGTTTCGAATAAGCATCGAGACCCAAGCCATTTTGTCTCAAGTTAGCCAAAATCTTCTTGGGCGGCACATGACTTTGTGAAAGATCCCTGATAATCTTCACCTCCGCTTCATTCAATGCACTCATCCCATGCCCAGACATGTATATCGAAAAATGACTATGCTTCCCATATATTATTCTGAGCCCCCCATCTATCGTCCAACCGCCGCTCTCCGACAATTTGAAAACCACAGTTTATTTTTTTGCTACCAGACCTTTTCGAGGCCGCCTCTGGGTTAGTTGATTGTGTTTCTCGGGGCCCCCCGAACAGGTCACAAGTCAGACACACTTTCTTTGTTTTGGGGGCAATTTTTTTAATTAATTTCACGAAAATACCTCTTGCAACGGACCTCGCCCAAGCCAGTAACTCGTCCCTTGAGTCAAACAATCGAGTTGTTGTAAAATAATCGGTATAATCAACTTCAATTGTAGACGTATTGTCCTGAAAAAAACATTAAAAATTTATTAAAAAAAAAAAAATTGAACCGGACGCCCAACTCGGGCGCCCATTTATGTAGTGCACGCCCAAGTTGGGCGTGCAATGCATGAGCGCCCAAGTTAGGCGTTTGCACAATTTGCCCAGTTTTTTCGATTGAGAAGACGGAATTTTTACCTCGTTATGTCCGTTATCACGATCTTCATCCGATGAGCTCATTTGTCGTATATCACACCAACAAGAATGATTTTTAAGCAAATTCCCTTCAAAAGCTTTTTTTTTTCTTGAGAGAAAAAATATTTTAATATTAAACCGCAATAGCAATTTTGTAACCGCAAAAAGCAAGTCCCATTATAATTTAATTAAATTATCTTAATCAAATGATCAATAGTCATATTAAAACTCCATTCTATGTAAGTTTGAAGCCACTTGTCCGTTTAAAACATTATCTGTTAAAAAAATAGAAGATCCCACGGGTCAAAGCTTTGATATTTTCGTTCTGACTAAAAAAAAAAAAAAGAAGAGGAAAAAATCTTTGATATTTTGAGTGCCCTATCCATTTGGGGTGTCATCGCAATTCGCATAACTCAATTTGTAATTACCAATTCTACCACACTGACACTCCAATGGCGATACCACGAATTATCATCTTCCTCTGTCTTTCCCTGGTTTCATTCTCCGTCTCCGCAGATGGCGGCAGCGCCGCCCACGACGAATTGATTAAGTACGGGTTTCCGATCGGGCTTCTCCCGTCGAACGTGGAGAACTACACCATAAATCGTACATCGGGCGTTTTCTCGATTATCCTTCGTGACTCTTGCAGCGTGACGCTACCTCCTGACAACTACTTGGCCACCTACTCTCGCAAAATAAGCGGAAAGATTGTAGAAAATCGAATTGCAGAACTGGATGGGATCAACGTCAGAGCATTCTTCAAGTGGTGGGGTATTACTGGAATTAAATCCAACGGCCAGGATTTGGTATTTGAAGTCGGCGTCGTTTCTGCCAAGTACCCTTCCAAGAATTTCGACATCTCTCCCCTCTGCGAGGGCACCCGCTCTTCTTCATAGAGGTATTTTTTTCTCATTCAACTGTTATACAGACTGAACTAATTTTCTTATATGATTTAATTGAATTATCATTTGACCTAATCTGTTAAAAACTTGGTGGAGTATTTGCTAGTAATGTTCAATTCACCTTTAATTTCAAGAGTTGACCTCCTAATCGATCGGAAAAACATAGGAAAAGAGGAACTATGGCTTTGTGAACAATGGAATCCAGGGTTGTGACTTATGATTGGTCTGAAGGACTGTTTTGTATTCAGCTGAATGTTCACATACGACTGGCAGTTGTTATTCACTAGAGTTCAAAGTGAACATAAACACGGTCTGGGTTATTATGCAAAGTGATATAAACCCAAGATTAACTCGAATTTCATTGCATGATGACATGTCGTCCCCACTTATACCTACACTTTCTATAACCAGTTGTAGATGTAGTTTATATCAATGGTACTGAATTGTATGGGACTACAAACTTTCTCAACATAATTATGGATATGTATAAGTCTTTTGTATTATCAGTGATTTGTGAAGGGATAAGTTTCGTAATTTCATTAATTACAGACTTTTCGATGATGTTATCAACGTATATGTATTGGTTGTTAAACCATGAATCTAATCGAAGATCGTTTTGTCTAAAACACGAATCGTAAGAATAATTCATGTCCAACAGAATATTTTAGAGCCAAAACTACATAAGCTGTGCTTTACACATTAAAACCGGAAATTCAATAGTCAAACCTCAAAAATACTTGTGTTGATCATACTTCCTGCCATTTTAAAATAAAAAAATCCAAAACTAACAGTGACATATATCATTAAATACTATGTTCATCACTATCATCATCCAAATCAAACATTTCATCACTTTCAATATTTGCTTCGATTTGTTCCAAGACCTTTTCCTCTTACAACTCTTCAACTTCGACGGTGACTTTTTTCTTCCCTTTCTTGTTGATATCTGTAAGTCCTAAAAAACATATATAACATGTCATGAATTCAGAATATTGAATTAACTAGTTAATACATAATACCCTAATAAATCAATGTGATGTATCAAGCCACCTTTTTTTCTTTCCTTTTCTAGATTCACCATTTTCCTCTTGGAAACTTTTATTAGTATTGGACCAGTCTCAGTCCTCCGGTAGACACGAGTCTTCTCTCTCAGATATCCACTCATCATCAGATTCCCACCCTAAAGCTATCGATTATTACCAACTACCAAATAAATAAATTTATAAGCTTGCATTTAAATTAGACGTATATCAAGTAAAACGTTTACCTGTTTATTTTCTCTCATTTCAATGGCCATATATGTAACACCCTCATTTCCACGACGTCTAATATGTGCATTTCATAAATTAAAATGGGAATATAATGTATACGTGCATTAAATGTTCATTTATGTGTGTTCGATGGTCATGTTTACCTATTCATGCAGATTATGTGTATTAAGTGATATTAATAAATCTATATGAGAACTGCTTGTGCTAAATTATACATCTGATTGCTGTATGTAATGTATATGGTGGAATTTAAATATGTATATGTTTACATGTGTTTAGCATTTCTCATTTCATGATCACAAGTCACGCGTATACATTAATTAAATGACTTCTCGTGCGTAATTTAACTTGTATATATTTACATCATATTTGATTAAGTGAATATATAATTTACATATCAATGATTACCAATGCTATTCGACTTAATTGATTATGTCTTAATTTATTCATGTTATGAATAGTTAATTAGTTTCATAGTGATCATGTAGCATACACAACTAAATGAGTCAAGAAAATGCATAAGTGTGTATATATGTAGCTGGGTAGTGTTGTGTGTGTATTTATACTTATACAAATTATGTGTATTCTATTCGTATTTATACATTCTTATACACCCTTTTATAATCCATTAAGTGATTAAGTAGTAATATAATGCCTAACCCGTCAACTCCCTCTCTCTTAAATATGTCATAAGCATTGGAAGAATCATCACTTCCCATTGGTTCTTTTATTGATTTCAAGACATACATGTATTAAGTTTTAAGTTAGAATCTACTTGACATTTGTCGAAATTGTTTTACACATATAATATATATATATATATATATATATATATATATATATATATATATATATATATATATATATATATATATATATATATATATATATATATATATATATATATATATGAAGCTTGCGTTAAATTTGTAGTGTATTAGAATGAGTCGTTAAAGAGAGATGAATTTTAAAAGTTAAGATAGAAAGTCTGTTGATTTTCTTCAGTTAAGCTGAGTCTCTATAAACAGTTTCTTTTGATAACGTATGTGACAATTGTTTAAATGCAGATATTGAATATATGAGTATGAACTTACGTGAGTTAGTGTTGGTTAATTGTTATTTGTGCTTTGTTATTTTATAATTTGTGGTGTTTGATTTGATCTATATACGTGTAATGTACATATGCGTGTCTGTTTTCAGGCTGGTGTAATGTTATAGAGAGCTGGATGATCACATTCACATGCCTTGCCTCTTTTCAAGACATTACTTATTCTATGTATTCGATATGGTTGTGTATTATTATTATTATTATCTAATTACTTGTACGTGATTTTAAACTATATATTCTGAATTATTATAATTAAGTGTAACTCTAATTGTAATTCCATATGTATAAAACTAGGGTAATGTGTGATTGTGTTCTATTCCGCTGCAATGCATACTAATAATTAATGTGCTTAAATTATTAGTTTAAATATTTAACTTGTGTTTAACATAACATTTTGTTCAGATGCTGCTTTGCTCCGCAATCTTTTAAAGGAGACTTTTGTGGTATGTACAATATAATTGTGATGAAATTTTTGGATATCGATGTAATGTAATAATTCCAAGGAAGTTTCAGTTTGTATAATACTGTAGGATTCTGTTGTAAAGATGTTCCTGGTGATTGTGAGAGTTCTTTGAGACAATCGTCAAAAAGATACGTAAACAAAAAGATATTCTTTTGTGTGTATATTTTTCGGATGATCCCTGTTCTCCCTCACCGAGCATATATATATATATATATATATATATATATATATATATATATATATATATATATATATATATATATATATATATATTGGGTTTGGGTTTCTTAAGTCCATTGTTGGTAGGCAGCTTTTTCCTTCTATTTTAGGATATCTTTTCCTTAGATAACGAGATTCTTTCGATTTGAAGCATCACGAGATTCTAATCTCTCCTCGTATCTCTATGCAGCACCCAAGTCAGGGAATTCTCTAGATATTTCTTCTCTTAACTGTCACCCTTAGGGTTATTCGTTCAAGCTGGTCTTTGGTTCTCGTCTCTACTAAATATTGATCATGTCAAGTCACTTGTGATGCTTTTCCATGTGAATGATTAAACTTTTTAATTTTTAATTTAAAAAATGAAGATTCTAATCAAAAGAGAGTTCCTTTCTAGATTCTATATATTAATCTTAATTCAGTTCCTATCAACTTTGATCGTTTGTTGTTATGTTGCAGACATTTAGAATCCGAAGGAAAAAAAAATGTCGTAGGAAAACATAATATCGATGAACCAATTAGACAGTTTTGGAAACCGGAGGGTAAAAAAAAAAAAAACAAGATGATTATATAGACAAAAAGTTGAGAGATCTCAATAGCTATTCATTCTTGCAAGGAACGTTTTGCACCGTACATTGAAGCAACATGAAATCCTTTACTAGATATTATTGAATATTAAACAAAAAAAGAAGAGTTACATTGCAGCTCTCTTGTTGGGATTCAACATACAAATCTTCAATTTGCTCCTCCTGGAAAATAAAATACAAGAGAAATAAAATACCTTGAGAAGTACATCATTATGATTGCCACAAACAGAGGATTATGTTAGATATATGCATGTATACGTATATCAAGATGTATATAAGTTACCAAAATCTTTAGGTGTCTGGCATTTGAAACACTCCATCCTGCTTGCGTAATTGTGCGTGCCGCATCCTAATCTGTATGTCCACGTATCGAGAATCGGATGACATCAATTAAGAATTACAAAAAAAAATTATAATGAGGATAACTATGAAATAATCGACGTGCAAGAGAAGAGATAAACACCTGGAGCAAATCCAGTCACCAGTTTTCCAACCAGGAATAGCGTCATAGGTGTAGCCAGCACCATATCTGGAGTAATCTTTTAAGGCAAAACATCTATAGCAATTTGTTCGGCTCACATAGTTATGCGCACCACAATTGCAGTACCAATCTCCTGCCTGTAAAATTATTTCTGTTTTTTGCATTAATATAAATGTGTTTGCGTAAGATGACATGTCCGTTGCCGTAGCATACTTGGGACAACATCTTTGGCACATCTCTCGTTTTTTGGAAATTTAGGTGTTGGCATGCACCACATAGCCAATCTCCTTGTCTGCTCATCTATCTATCTATATATCTAACAGAACAAATTATTTAAATAGCTAATTAAACTGGTATGTGTATATAATATGTAATTGATCAGGTGTTGTCTGAAGTTGGTGATTTTGTTGAATGCCTGGTGATATGGCCTTATATAGTAGTAGCATTTTCTTTTTCTGTTTTCAAATTTTTTTTTTTTGGTGGGACCCTATGAGCTAGCTTTAGATGAGATTCCAAACCACGACTCTGAGACTTTAGCTATATAGACAAAGCTTTCCTGCTACTAATTAAATTATGAATTGATAGTAATAACTGCAAAGTATAGAGTAGTCAGCTGCACACAACAAAAAAGAAAAAAAAAAAAAAACATAGAGGTTTGTCAGAGCGGTCGTGGTGGATGTCGAGAATACCACAGTTCCAGTTCAATTACAATGTCGTGCGGATTTCATGGCGGAGACACTAAAAAAAATGCTAAAATCAATTTAGAATTCTTCTAAAAAATATTAATATTATTACCATAATTGTAGTCAAGTAATGTGTTATATATTATTACATGTAATAGCTAGTACGTTTTTATACATAAGTAATTATATAAGGATATGTTTCAATAAAATATTACAAATTATCCCTATTTCGTAACCCTTAGAATCTCGTTTAATTTCATTCACTCGCTACAAAGGTGGTGTTTGCAAAAACTTTTACAAATAGATCATGAGTTTTTTTGCTCATAATCTATTGTTTTTGCAAAATGAATTTTTGCTTTTACTTCTCTCAAAATAAGCAGTTTTAAGTTTATTTACCAATAGATTTAAAAACACCCCCACTTTTAAAAAATAAGCACTTAAAACCAACTTAACTCACAATTCATAAAATCTCTGCATTCCATAGAAAAGGGAGTTTGAAAATATTATTCATTAGGCAGTATGAGGGGAAGATGTTATTTGTGAGGTGGACGGATATGGATATTTCATCACCTTCATATTCTCTCTTACTCAAATAATTATTAAAATGGAATCATTCCTAGATAGTATGTCATGTGATGTGTTACATACACTACATGCATGTGTGTACTGCTCGTGCCAATGGCTTACGTGGATTCCATGTCAGCTGCATTTATCGATCCCTTTGCTTGACATTGACACGTACGTGTAGGCAGCCTATACATATGGTTTAATTTCATTCAACATGCATGTATATTTATATGAAATCGGAATTGATTCTTGAAAATGCACATATATACATCCATCGACAAATTAATTCCATTCTATTTTTCATATGTGGTAAGATTCTTTATCTATACAATAATTCAATATCCATAAGAATATATGGATGGATGTCCACCAACTGGGATAATTGTTGCTAGGGGTGGAAATCGGACGGATGGGATCGTATTCCACCCATTCGAAAAATTCTGATTTTTTTTGAAGTAAAAACCCGATTCCAATTCCGATTCCGAAACTTTCGGATCAAAAAAAATCATTCCGATTCCGAAAATTCGGGTCTGAATTTCGGAATTTTCGGCATTGGCGGCGTCTTGGCGGTGCCGCGGCTTTGTTGCGTTTTCACGACAGAGCAATGCGATGTGACGATTTTATGAGAACTGCTCCGAAAAGATATCTTTAGAATCTTCAAAAATGGTTGTGAAAGAGCTCGACAGAAAAATAGAGCATTGGAAGAAGAATTTTTGATAGAAAAAAGAGACAAATATGGTGAAGAAGAAGAGTTGGGCGGTGGAAAGAGAGAAAAAAGTTCAGAGGAGATGTGAGCGGCCCAAGAAGAATAAAAAAGAAATTTAGAGTTTTTATTAGAAGTTTATGGTATTTACTCTTTAGTCCCTAAAATTCTGAATATTCAACATTTGGACTCATCTTTGCTAAAGTGGGCTGCTTTGCTAAAGTGTGATGCGTTGCTAAAGTGGGATGTTTAAAGCATCACTAGAAACAATATATAGCAATGAGGAAATGTTAATAAATTTCGAAAAATTTCGGAAATATTATCGGAAATTTTGAAATTATTTTCGGATCGGAATTCGGAAATTCCGAATAATTCATATACAATTTCGATTCCGATCCGATTTTTTTGGAAAAAAATCGGAAATCAGAATTTCAGAATTCGGATTAAAAAATCGTTCTAAAATTGGAAAAATTCGGATCGGATTCGGCGGAAATTGAAAATTTCGTTCCGATTTCCACCTCTAATTGTTGCCCACCCTACATAGAGTTCCGAGATAAAAAGAACTTTCTTTCTTTCTTTCTTTTCAACGAATTGATAATATTGTATTGTATATTTCATTAACATAACACATTACAATATAAGGGAAGGGCGATGATACACCCGGAGATAATAATCGGGTGCCTCTCCTCTTGACACGTGGCACTCAATTTAATTTTAATTAATTTTGCAATTCTAATTTTCATTATCATCTTAATTATTTATCTACTAAATGGGTAATTGGTACTTTGCACCCTTGAATTACATGAGTTTGGCACTTTGCATCCTTAAATTGAAAAAGTAGACTTTGCACCCTTGAATTGCAAACTCCTTGGCACTTTGCACCCTCCTTCACATTTTGGCAAAAAACGTGTTTGGCAACCGGTTAAATGGGTTCCACTTAGGGACAACTTCGTCCTTTTATCTGTATCAGGGTAAATCAATCGACGAAACACTTGTAAAAAAAATAAAATCAATCAATGAAACAGGGAACAAAAAAGAAGACTTACAATCTCTCTTCAACCCCTTCCAAAACAAACTTTATGTTATCCTAATGGCTGGACAAGTTGGGCATGTTACTAACCCTCTGCTTCTTTCTTCTTGAGCCCTGTCACACACAAAGCTATTTTATTATAATAGCGAATATTAGAAATCAATTTTACTATTCTTGATTAAAAGATTTTGTTGAATCCATCAAAACTGAACAAAAAGTATTATCTAGTCCCAATATATACTTCCTTACAAGAATCACATTTTACTATAAGTTTTTTGTAACTTTCTTAATTATTCAATTGAAAATGACAAGAAAATTAGAATAAATAATTGTCTTGTTTATTGCTTTGTTCTGCTTCTATTCTTATTCATATGCTTTGCTCAAACTTATAAGTATCAACTTTGAAGGTTAGTATACTTAAACCATCAAATTATTACACAAGTATTCACTGCTGCTTTGTTCTCATGATAATAAAAAGGGTAAATTACAAACACCCCCCTGAGGTATGACCAAATTACAAAAACACCCCTCTTGTTTGGATAATTACAAATACCCCCCTCAACTCATCAAATTTAGTGGAATCTTCGAGATTATATGGAATATTATCACTTTTGTACCCGTTTTATCCCATTCAAACTCTACATTATGAAGCAAGATGACCATAATATGTGATTTTTAGCTTGTATATATCAGTTTGTGGTGCATCGAAAACTGTATTTTTGACACAAAGAGTACAAACTAGAGCACATTTCACGGAATCTAGATGACTATGTTGAATTTGGCACCATAAAGGTAAGAAAAAATCATAGTTGAGGGGGGTAGATGTAATTATCCAAACAAGAGGGGGGGTTTTTGTAATTTAACCATACCTCAGGGGGGTATTTGTAATTTACCCTAATAAAAAAGCTATAACAATAGGATGAAACTTAGAATTCATTAAATTTGGAACACACTTTTAATCTAAACAAGAACTTAGAATTCATTAAATTTAAAAACTTCGAACTATAGCTTACAATTCATAAAAATTACACATTTGCAACATAATCTTACAATTCAAAAAAGCTAAATAACAGTAGGATGAAACTTCACATTACCGTTCACAAAATTTGCAGATTTTCAAAATTTTGAGAAGGACAAAAGCATTTCAGCTAACCAAATATGAATCCTAAAATTGAAATTCCTACCGGCAATTTGAATTCAAAACTATGCATATCGGTCTTCTCTTTATATGCTTGTATCTGCAACTCTAATTGTTTCACCTTTTTTCTTGCATTTAGCAAATTTTTCCTCCATCTTTTCCACTTTCTTTCATTTTGTCTTCTTCAAAATTTTGGATGATGAATTTGATTCAAGCCATGAAGAAGAATTGAAGAAGAAGAAGAGGAGAAGAAAATTTTCTAGGTTTTTAGCTGAGAAAAAGGGAATAAATTGCAGAGAAACGATATGAACAAAGAAAAGAGGTGAATCGATTTTATTAGCTGAGAAATAAGAGAAAGATAAATATACCCCTACTGGAACAAATTACGCATCATGTTTTTTGCCAAAATGTGAAGGAGGATGCAAAGTGCCAATGAGTTAGCAATCAAGGGTGCAAAGTGCTATTTTTTCTAATTTAAAGGTGCAAAGTGCAAAACCCAAGTAATTCAAGGGTGTAAGTGCCAATTACCCTCTATTAAATTATAGTTAACATAATCCCTAAAATAAGGTAATTAAGATTTATATTCTCTCTCTCAACACGCCATCTCCTCCATCTTTTTTTCACCATTTTTTCTCTATTGCACAAGAATAGTTTTTCTTACACTTTTTTGGTACAAAAATCTCAATAGTTAGAAGATTATTTGAGATATATTTGCATTTATTTCACTTGAAAATTGGATTAATTTGGGTCTCTGATTTTCTGAATTCTCGCTCATGTGGTACGATTCCATGTTACGTTTTGCGAATCCTCCTCGCACTTCTTGATTCCTCGCATTGGCACTACCTGTTGGGATGTGAAGCCCATTAGTCATTGAAATTTCTGTTGGGTTTCGGGCACGCGTACGCAGCGGAAAACAAAAATTTTATGCGAATTAAACGAGTTTTAAATCACATAAGCACATGCCCGATAATATAAATCAATTAATTGCCTACCTTTGCGCTTCCAGCGAAATTAAATAACAACATACATGCTAATTTATTTAACCGAATTTAAATCAATTAACATGCTCGCGTTTAAACCAAATAACATGCTCGCAATGATTAAAACGATTACACATAATCACATAAAATCATACGAAAGCAAACATGAATATATAGTGTTTAAACGTAAACGAATCAAGAACATTGAGTTCGTGTGTTTACCTCTTGAAGCGTGAGGTAGGAGCGCTAAGCAAGTCGAGATTGCTACGGAAACCAATCCGTACAATCCGGGGCAGCAGCGGTGCAGCGGCAGTAGCGGCGAGACGGCCACGGCGGCGCGTGAATCTCACGCGCGGTCTTCCGGGGCGGCGCGTGGGGTAGCGTGCGGCTTCGGCTTGTGCGCTGCTCCTCGATTCTTCGATCTTCGATCTTCCTCCTCTCGGATTTCACCTCGTATACTTCGATCTACTAAACACGTGGCACTAGACACGTAATAGTTAGAATTGACGGAAGAAAAAGAGAAGGAAAGAAGCTACCGAAGCGATCGGCCGATGAACGGCCGATTCCGGTGAAGTTCCGGCGACGGCGCCGGTGACGGCCGCGGGAGAGAGGGCGAGAGAGAGAGAGAGGTAACGGCTGCTAGGGTTAGGGTTTTCACTTGTGTGTGTGCAAGACCTATAAATCTTGTATTTATAGTGTCTTGCATAAAACCCTAGCGGGCTTAAGTTGGACCGGGCCCAACAGCTTAAGTTCGCTAGTACTTTTAGTTGCTCGTTTCTCTCAATCCAATGACCGAAAAATTGCAACGATTACATTTTCGGAATCATTATAAAGTCCTCGTCATTACGAGTGTCAATTCTCATTTTCCAACTTTCTAAAAGTGGAAACCCTAGTTCAGTGCACTTTCTAAATTTGGAAACTTCCCAATTTAGAAAGTCCACTACAACGCTCCCCTATTCTTTTCCTTTTCTTATTCTCATTCGTAATTCCAAATTACGAATGTTGGACTCAATCGTATTGACTTCCAATTATGCAAAGATAAACTATTTTATCTCTGACCGTTTATTCAAAGATCTCATGTGCACGAGCAGTGTGACCCTCGATGGTTCAGGTGTAAGCTAGCCGTGGGCCCACAACTCTTTGTGGTCAAAACTCGTCCCTTAGAGTTACGATTAAGATGAAGCTCGTTTCACCTTAATCACCCAACGAATCAAGATTGGCGTCTAGCAACTACGCGTCATGATTCCCTAGATACAAATGAAGTGCCTGCAAGAACCTTCAGATATAGTTAACGTACAGTACGGTCCCTTCGATACATATGTCCCGATCGAACTAGAGGCATTGGTTCATCGAGACCTCTTTATATGTTCGATGACGGTGCGATCGTTCCAAGTGTTGTAATCGTCACGTGCATGACCTAGAGAATCAAATTCTCTAATCATCACTTAGTCAGCTCTGGCCAGAGACTTAGAATGATTACAAACTTTCAGAACACACAGGACATCCAAGACTATTCTAGCGATCGAATCCCCGACTACAATGCACAGACCTCCCACTAGATTTCGGACTGCACGAACACTGGCCCTTGGGATGGTCCTCGGTGGAACTCAGGGACAGGTCACGATACAGCTGGTCCTCTAGTGAAGTCACGGTGATGTCTAGGTCATAAGGACTAACGGTGTACAACTATACCATAGATATCTCTACTCGATTATTGGGAACCACTTAGAGATTTCTACATGGGTGGACTTGTACTTGAAGAAATATAAATTTATAATCGAGAAACTTAGAGAGAAAAGAAGAAGAGAAAAATATTTTCTCTCCAATGTGAAATAGATGTGTAGCAAGGAATTAGAGTCACGCATAGAGAGGATTACATGGAAACAAATCCCATTCCTTCTATAACTCTATATAGTCGAAAATTGCAGTCCAATAGGGGCTTAATTTTCGGCTATATTAATTCCAATATATATATAATATTGGTTGAACTTTATTTTTCGCGATTAATTAGAAAATCCATTGGGCTACAATAGGGACTAAAGAAGAACATATAAATCAGACAACTAATAATTAATTAAATCCAAAATCTTAAAAGAATTCATTTAATTAGTTATTAAATAATTATTTATTTTCCACTACCAAATAACTATTGAACTCCCGTTTATATTCTCAAATATTACGTTTGAGCTCCGGTTTAGATTCTCCCCACATTAAAATATCCTATAACCACTACAAAATATCTTATCAATATAGGAATCCCTCCCATTGTGACATCAAAGTAGAGATCATTAATTAAATGTGTACGTTAATAATCTAGGGATTAAGAGAGTAAGTAATTTAATGTAAACTAGAAATAATACAGTTTCATTTATGAACAGTGATGAAACAATTATTTCACTTTGTCCGGTTCAGTACATGCCGGATGTGCTAGCACAATAAGTCAAAAGAACAACTACAAAAGTTATTCTCTGTTTACTGTGATCAAGACCAATCACTTAAATATTTTGCTACAATCTTTTACTAATTGTTAGTCCATTTCCATCTAGATTGTGAACGTTTATCTTTTTATTTTAAACGAACTTTCGAAATGATCTTTCCGTGCGCCGTAGCACACCATTTCGAATACTATTAGAATATTAGACTTATGCTTTATATTAATTGACAAACAATCAATTAAATGCATTGGATACCCTAGTGCATATTCTCATAAAATGATAATATACTATATTATTAATTCAATAATAATATTGTGTAGCTAAAAGCAAGACTTTTAGTCCACTATCCTAACACTACCTACATCACTAGGGCGCCGGGATTTGAGCCGGCGAAAACCCTATGACGCTCAAGTCAACTTTCTATGATAGAAGAATTTAGAAAATTGAAGAGACTGCTCGGGAGTTATGAATTGCGTACCTTTAATTGTGAGGTTTCTCGGTATTTATATGGAGATATATATTCTCATGGGCCTAAGCTACTTAACATGGGTCGACTTGGGCCTAACTGTTTAGATCATGCATGTTTGAGCATTAGCCGACTTGAGCGAAATGAGGGATATAAGAGTAGAAGCCATTAATTTTTTCGTGAGGCAGCCATATTTTTTTTTTCCTGTACCGATGTTCAGGCCCAAATCGTTGGGATTGTAGTTATTGTTTGAAGTTGATTGTAGATAGCATGGTCAAATTTATGTTTGCATATGATCATTTTTAAAATTGGTGAGAATTTATCCAGTAATATATTGTATAGATTCAAACCATTTAGTCTATCATTTGCAAATTTTATTGTGTCTCATTTTGTACCCAGATTTTTCAATCCAATTCATTCTTTGAGTTTGTACTTTGCAGGCTATCATGAAGTTATTTGTGTTTCTTGACAAAAAAAAACTAGAGAAGGGCTAATATTTGATTTGATACTGCACATGGTAGTCATTGTATATTGTGATGCATAAATTACTTAAGTTAAAAGAGAACATAACTTAGACCTTCTCGAAGCAACAAAATTTCTAGAAATGATGGGTAACAATTGCTCCTTTGGTGGTTCATGGATTGTGGAGCACTCCATTACTAAATAAAATTGTGAAAGTTCATCTAGTGAAGTGGAAAATGCAATTCTAGTTCATATAAGATTTTTCAATTTTTTTCTTTTTTTTTTAGAAAAGAAAGAAACCAGAGTCATTTCACAACTAAAATGTTTCAAATTCAAACAATTTCATTTAAGACAAAAACAAGGAGTTATTCTGTAGTCTTCACAATTTCATCTCAGACACAAAAGGAAAAAAAATTCCTTGATCTTCTGAACCACCAAAAAAGAAAATATAAAACTCTATTGATTTTAATAAACAGACTAGTACTCAATCTTCTTCAGCTATTTTAGGCTCATCAACTTCCTTGCAAATGAAACTAATATAGAGCTGTCAAAACAACAGAGGACATAAACTCTGGCAATACGGACCTCACACTATTATACAATTCCTACTGAAAATTAGGGGGTCTCTCTTTGCTTCTATCCTTCCTATTAGAGCAAGTCCAGCAGCTCTTTTAAAATTTGCCGCTTCTTTCCAAATCATACACAGTGAACAGTGTTTTAGCACACCACTTTTTCTGACTCACTTCAACCGTGGTTGTTTATATTTTAACACATCACTTTAAAACATCACTACTTTTTCCAATATATTTTTTTAAACATAATTATTACATTTTTATTATTAGATTCCATATATTTGATGATATAATAATATAAAAAATCTTATTTAAAAAATAATAATAATTTAAATTTTGATTATTAAGTATATCACGATTTGTGTAAATCTATATGTGTCCATTTGTGTAAACATGTTTTATTCAATCAAATCTTAATTTATATCATGAAATTCGGTTAGTAAATTTTAACTTAGAAACTACTCCCTCCGTTCCTAAATAGATGTCGTTTTTCACCTTGGCACAAATCTTAAGAATCTCAATAAATATGTCTTGATTTTAGGAAAGTATATACTGATGGACCAAAATATCCTTGTTTATTAATTAATGCAGGAGGAGTGCTGCAGAGTTAATAAAGGTAAAATTGAAAAATACGCAATTAATGCAGCATTGGAATTGTAAAGTGACAGATAATATGGAACAAAATATATTCTCAAAAGAGACAAATATTATGGAACAGATGAGTATTAACTCTCAAATTAAATGTCATCATTAAAACTGATTGTATTGAGTTTTGTGAAAACCTATTGACAACACTACTAAAAACATTATCATTATTAATTATTAATTAACTAAAGGTTTGAAATATCAAAATATATATATATATATATATATATATATATATATATATATATATATATAATTCAGCTTTTGGCTTGTCAAATTTGACAAGCAAAACCTATATTTTTCACAAGTGTTCTATATTATAAAAGAGATGTCGGAGCAAAAGTTTTGGCCAAATTGTGTCAGAAATGGTAAATAATAACATATAGCATACCTGCTGCAGATGCTATTAGTTGTTGATCCATATGAAATCAAACATAACTAATAAGTATAACATACACGAAAGAATTAGATGAATACATTTTCATCCAAAATAATTATATAGAAATTTCAAAACCTAGTGAAACTACACAATGCATACCTGTGATATTGGAACATTCTTGAAGAAGGCTGACCAAAATTAATAATTGGGCCGTGTCCCTAAATATCCAATGCATAAAGTATATATAAGATGAAAAATATATTCATTTAAATTGATGATAAATATAAACTCACCATTTGCATTGTCGGATATGATAGATTGCGAAACCAATTTGCTTGATGTTCACTAGACTGTGAGCCAAATGAGATATCTTGATAATGATAAATAATAGAATATTGTGAGGATGATGCACAACTAGATCCTTGTGAGGGAATAATAATGGTAGCTTCTTACGTTGGTTGTACATTTATAGACACTTGTGACGGCTGCGCTCTTTTGTTTGTACTCTTTGGTACCCTCTCTAGCAAATTCAATCAAACAAAAAATTACGGAACTTCATGAAACCAAAAGAAAAAGTATTGTGAAGATATATTAAAAAAACTTACTTGAAGAATCAATATTTTGTTTTCCTTTTTTACTCTTTGTATCCCAATGGCTTGACAATCGAGCATTATTAATCGAGCATTATTGACTTCTCTTGACTTCACATAAAGAGGATTAAGCACCAACTCATAATTTATAACATTAGGTTCTTCCACAACATCTAAACTTCTAATCTTGGAATCACGTGTTCCCATCATTACTTTTTTTAATTGCATGATCTAAACCGAACTTGTCAAGTAAAGCATTTAGATTTGAAGAATTCCCTGCGGCCCACTTCTCACCAAATTTCTAGCTTCGGGATGGACTTTACTTCGCATTGTAAGATCGTAACACAACCTCATAGCACGAGTCACATAAACTGTCTGAGATTCATTGTAATCTGCACAAGAACTTTCTTCATTGAAACGAACTCTGTCCCTCACACATTTTGTCCATCTCACTTTTATATACCTCGTAGGTATTTTATGCACATTTATTTGTTTAAAAACTAACAATGAGTGTGTGCATAATATACCAACAGACTCAAATAATTGACACGTGCATTTTATTTCATATGAACTCGAATCAAATTCAACTTTTCGAACTCGATTTGTTTTCTTTGAGATTTTAAACATGAATAAAGTATCATTATTTGAAGCCTCTCCATCAAACTAAATGCCCAACAAGTTGATCAATTCTGATTGGAACATATTTTACATCGTGTGATTATAAATCGAACCAACATCTCTCAACAAACAATTAGTTTTTACAGCAAGTGTAGGCATCCCATGACGACATTTAAAATCATTTTCCTTTTCATCTTGGCTCCATTCATTTTGAATCTTTTCAAAACTCAGAATACAGTCGAACAAAGTGTTGGAATTTTCATGATTTCCAATAATTAATATTGAGTAATATTAATTAAATTATGTAAAGATTAATTTCATTTATTTACTTGATCATAATCATGAAGTAAAGTGAATGAAATTTGTCTTGAGTAAATGGTTAAAGTTCAAAAGATGTGCGCTCGATGTGATCGAGTGATAGGACTAGTTTGGGTTTAGGTGTCCACAAATATCACTTTTAGGGACATTTAGTAATTAGTCAAATTATTTGACCCAAAATCCAAATAATAAAATATTTGGCCCAAACCAAATTAATTAATTAATCGGCCCATGACCAATTAATTTTCCTACGTTTTGAACTCGGTGAAAAGAACAGACACAACTTTTTGCTTCTTCTTCCAACCATTGCATCCCTCTATGAATTAATGGATCTCTACAACCTATAAATAAGGGCATAATCTGGCCAATTATGTACTGAATTTAATCGGCAATGAAGAGATAGTTCTTCATATTTTTCTTTTTCTTCGTCAAAGTTCCGTTCGTTGTTCAAGTTCGCCATGGGTCGAATATTCGTGCAAATATTTGACAACCGATCATTATACCTTGGGAGACTACCGGGAAGAGACTGTGCACCGTTGACAGCCCGGAAATATTGTCTTAAGGGAATTGCTTTGGCAAGCCTCGATCGTTCATTGTGTTTTCACAATTCCTCCTTTCGACAAACAAGTAAGTATTTTTCGTTTACGCAGATTGTTATATTAATTACACCAACACAAAGTATCGGTCCTCTTACCATCGAATTTCAATCTAGAGTTTGTGGACTCACATCTTGATGTAGCTTTAAGCCATGCATTGAATCTATGTTTACTGAAAACAGTAACCATTTATTTCTCAACTTGTACATATTGTTTAACTAAGAATGGTCATAAAGATTATTATCAGCAATAATTTTGTTCCAAATGTTCTCAAACTCTTCTTCAGATTCACAAGATTCCATACACTTATGGACATATTCTTAAAATCCGAATTATTATTAAAATTACCAAAGTGAGAAGGAGAATTTTGATAGATATGCCATTGACACAATCGATACTGCGAATTTGAAAATACAATTTCAATAGCATTTATCATTGCTTGCCATTGGTCTGTGAAAATAGTTTCTAGCTGCTTTCCACCCATAGACTCGAGAAATGTGTTGAATAACCACTAAAAAGATGACTCTGTTTAATGAGAAATAAAAGCTAATCCGAACATCATATTGTTCGTATGATGGTTATGCCCGTGAAAGCTGCACAAATCAGATTATATTTTTTTTTGTACGTAGTATCAAATGAAACAAAATCACCAAAAGCCTCATAATCGACCCGATTGCAACCATCTCTGAAAAAGAAATTGCACATCCTGTTGTTTCCATCAACTTGAAAATCCCAGTAGAACAATATATATTTGTTCGATTTATTTTTATAATGCCGAATCAACTCAGCAGCATCACCACTTCAACTTTTCTGTGATCTTTTGCGATACGATTAATGTAATCGCATGCATATTTTTTAAGAATTTAAGAAAACCGACATTTTCTCTACCATGTGAATTAGTAAGAATATGCATTGGATATCGAAAATCCAGCGACCGACCAATTTTTTGAGTCTATTTTCTTCAGCATATGTAATACTACGCGCCGATCTCAACAGATAACTTTGGTCGGGTGAGACCATATCATGGTTTTGGTGAATATCAATAATAGTCACTCTCCATTCTTCATTCTTTTTTCTTCCAATCCTAAGTCTTGCTGCACAACCAAATCTTGTTTCAATCTTTAAGTATATCGGTTATTTATTTTTGGCACTACATTTCTTATCCTTTGTCCTTTTACAAGAAAATTCAAATTCTTTCATGTGAAGTTCTTTACTATTATCATGAAAGTAATATTGTTTTCCTTTTCTCACACTAAATCCTTTGATACCTCCATATTCACAATATAAAAAATATTCATCTTCAAGACTTTTCATTCATTGACCCACACTTAATTTGTGTTCAAATTCTTCAACCAATGACTCGTTACGTACCTCTGTATCGTCTGACTCTGAAAATTGTGCAGGTGTACATTGCTTTGAGCTTATGTTCGCATTATTGGCAGTCGATAGTAAATTCTGATCCATTCCTAAAAATTTACATAATAAAAGTTAGAAATAATGAAAAAATATTATTAATCTCTTTGATGGAACTGAACCAGATGGATGATGAAGTTAATGACGTTTTTGTTGTAAGTCATCAACAAGATCTTTAATTGATAGTGTGATAAACAAGTTCAACTATACATTCAAAATTTTCTTCCAACTGCAACAATGGAGGAAGAATTAGGATTCTGGTGGAAAAACAAAAGGAGACGTGCAATGTTTTCATTCGCGCGAAGAAAAATAGAGGTGATCGTGGAATAGAAAATAAATCTTAATTACCTTATTTTATGAATTATATTAACTATAATTTAGTAAATAAATAATTAAGATTGATAATGAAAATTAGAATCGCAAAATTAATTAAAATTAAATTGAGTGCCAGTATCATGAGGAGAGGCACCCGGTTATTATCTCCGAGTGTAGCATCACCCCTCCCAACTATATATAGAGGTGACAGAAATTAATTACTATGATTATGGACAAATAAAAGGAAACAAATCAAACTAAATGGAGGACATATTACATGGAATAAAGTTAGGAGTGTCGATGATTCCAGCCAGAGTTTATGCTAATTTATGTCTTAACTTTGTGTATTATCATACCCCCGCAAGCACAAGGATTCGAGAAGGATGCTAGGCTTGGTTCGATGCACTTGGAACATTTTTCGAGGGAGAGGTTTCGTTAGAGAATCAGCCAATTGATTTGAGGTGTGGAAATGAGAGATGCGGAGTAACTTTCGAGTGACTAGATCACGAACAAAGTGAAAATCAATGGCAATATACTTTATGCGGGAATGAATCGATTCCGCCTTCTTTTTATTTATTATTTATTATATTTAGATTTTCTTAATTCGTTATTCAATTACAACATAAATGAAATGTGAAATTCTTGATTTGAGCACAGATAAGTTGCGCCAATGTTGTCACAATAAATAATAGGAGGAGAAGAAGTAATACCAAGTTCACCAAGAAGATTGGTTACCCAATTAACTTCAGCAGCGGCAGAAGCAATAGCCGTATACTCGGCCTCATTTGATGAACGAGCAATGGTGGATTGCTTCTTGGAGCTCCAACTGATGGGGTTGGAATGGAAGAATGCAACATATGCAGACGTGGAGTGACGAGTGTCGGGATCGCCAGCCCAATCTGCATCAGCGAATGGAGTGATGGTGAAGATCATTCTTATCAAAAAAAATGGTGAAGATCGAGCAGAGATGAACAAGCCATAATGGGAAGTGCCTTTTAAGTATCTCAAAACTCGTTTTACGGCATTCTAATGAGTGGTAGATGGACAATGCATGAATTGAGCCAATTTATTAAAGGCAAAACTAATATCAGGTCGAGTGAGCGAGAGATACCGAAGAGATGCAAGAACTTGATGAATAAGTAGGATCATATTTTGGAAAAACATCATCTCACTACAAAAAAAACTGTTTTATGTGACAATTTCTTGTGACGAAAAATAATTTCGTCACATTTGCATGAGGATCTTACGACAAAACCCAATTTTGTCACAAATGAAAATTTGATGTGACGAAAGTTAATTTCGTCACATGAAGTCTATTTTATGCAACAACAATAAAAAAACGTCACTAAAAATAGTTGAGGTTTTTTTTACCATAGATGTGCCTTGTTTTGCGACAACATCTAATTTTCTAATGACAAAATATTTCGAAATAATCTTATTTTTTTCTTAACAAAATTAATTTCGTCACTAGAAAAGAGGCATCTATACATTTTGTTTTGTTCCTAATATCCCCCATTTTTCAGCCTATACAACTTTTTTGTTTTTTTTTTACTTCACTCTCATTTTTTTCTATTTTCCCTTCTCTTTCCACCATCTTCCATCTTCTATTCTCGTGTGAATCGCCGCACCGTCAACCCTCCGTCGCGCCTCCGCCATCACCATTCTCTTGTTTCGATTCAGGTACGATATCTAACTTCTCTCTCTCCCACTCCCCCCTTCTCTCCCTCTCTCTACCTTTGTCGATTTCCCTCTCCCTTCCTCCACTCAAAAGATAGGGATTTTGTTGAAAAGCTACAAAATTAGTTTCTTCATCTCAAAATTAAATTAAACGGTTATATGATTTAATGTGAAGGTTTTTTTATGTTTGGAATTAGGTTCACCGGAACAGAACGTGAACGGTGCCCGCCGTTCCAGAATCCCTAACAAAAACGTTTTCTCCCCTTGACGCGGCGGACCAGCCGAGACGGGCGAGACGTAGCTGGGAAACGGCGCCGGAACAGTCTGAACGGCTCCGGAACAGTCTGACCCTTGACGAAAAAAAAAAATTGGGAACGAACTAATTTTCAAAAGAAGAGTCTAAATCATATTTTAAATTAAAAGAAGAGTCTAAATTTTTTTTTTTATGGAGTTAAGAGCTAATTTTTTGGGATAATGGGACCCCACTAATCCCTCTAATTCCCTATTAATAGGAGAAAGTAACAATAAGTAAAAGGGATTATTAGTGAAAACCCCCCAATACATTTAGTTATATTATGATGGATATAAGATCATTTTGCATATTAGTGAAAACCCCCTCATTATATATTTCAATTTACCATATATCCGAATTTTAGGGATATCTCTATATTACCCTTAATTATAATTAAACCCTATTTTTCCCCTCACTGATTGATTTTTTAGATTAATTGTTATGATGCTATTGTCTCGATTCAATTGTCAAATTACAGTAGGATTCGATTTCTATCAAGTCTTATTTGTTGATTAATTTTGTGATTTGAATCTTGCTTTTTTTAAATAGAAAGTCAGCAATTTGTTGATGTTATTACATATTTTGGATATTATTATGTGTTGTAATTTGATTTTTTATTGAATTGTTTTGTGTTTGTCTTTATGTATGAAATAGTTGCGGACATCGGGATTATTTTATGCATAGCACATTCGAAATCTACGAAGATCTGTGGAAGAAATTTTTAACTCATATGATCAGAGTTGTACCTTGGCCCTATCTCTGGAAGAAAACTTCTATGTCAGTCATGGCAAAGTAGAAGAAATGATTTTATAGAAGTTTTCTCTAAGAGTGGAGTTGTTTATTTTGTAGTTGATTTTGAAAATTTGTAGTTGTTTTCGATTTTTGTAGTTGATTTTGGCAATTTATAGTTGTTTTCACTAATTTTATAGTTGTTTTGATAATTTTTAGTTGATTTCATTAAACAACTAGATTTTATTATTGTTTTCGATATTTTATAAGTGATCTCAATTTTTTTATAGATGATTTCTTTAATTTTTAGTTGATCTTATTTGGTAAACCTGCCATTGAAAACAACTATTTTTCGTGGTTGTTTTAGAGTTTTCTTAAAGTTGATTCGGAGAAAAAAACGAGAAAGAATAGTAGTTGTTTTCGGTAAATTTATAGTTGACTATGAATAAACTAGCCAAAACAGGGGAAAAGAAAAACGAAATTTTAGTCGTTTAAGAAATATTATAGTTGTTTTCGAAAATTTTATAGTTGTTTTTGGAAATTTTATAATTGTTTTCGAAAATATTATAAATGATTTGCAAATCCAACAGCAGAAAAAAAAAAGATTAATTATGTTTAAGTAAAGAATATTTTTTAAAAAAGTATTTTTTAAAAGATAAATAAATAAATAAACGAAAATTATAATTAAAAGAAATTATGAAATCATTAAAGTAGTGGGTAGTGAATAGTAGGGAGGGTAAATTTGAAATAAAAGAAAAACTGGACCTATCACTAATAAAGAAAAAGAGGCTGGATCCATTCTTATTAAAAAAATGCTAGAGGGGGGGTTTCACTAACTATCCCTAAGTAAAAACATGACTATAATTTATGTATTTAACCGAAAGGGAAATAGCAAATAATGAACATTTTTTTCAAAGAAAATAATAAATAATTGAAGACTATGATTCTTAAAAAATAGAAAATAAATATCAAAATAGAAATAATAAATAAAGAAAGAAAATTCGAATATATATAATATTAAAATTTTATTTAACATTTTTTTTGCTTTCAATATTCTGCTACTTAAATATAATCATTTTAATTTGAAATTAATTCATCAAATAATATGTTTACTACATTAAACATAAATATGTGTTTTTATTTTGTTTTTTAATTGTTTTTAAATCTAATTTGTGTGTATATATAAGTTTTTTTTATTAAAAAAAGAAAAGAATTGAATAAAAGAATTGAAAAGAAAATTAAAAAAATAAAATATAACAAAGCCCATGATGAATAGTTTTGTCAAATATAAAAAAATTGAAAAAATAAATTAAGTAACAAAATATAACAAAGCCCATGCCATACAAAGAAGTTTTGTCAAGTATCAAGTATAAAGAATTGAAAAACAAATTAAATAACAAAACATAAAAATAAAAACCCATGCAACACTTCTGTCAAATTTATGCCCACCCATTATTTGTAGTGTAATGAATGTATGGGCGACGGTATGGCAGCGTACATAGTGCCCATACATTTTTCGCTATAAATAGAATGCCGCGTGACTGTAAGATTTAATATCATATTTTCATTGCATCTTCAGTAAACATAAATTTTGCAAATTCTTTATCAGTTCAGTAATAACAATTCTTCTTTTATTTTGTCTTAACCTCGGTTCATTAATAGGATAAGAAAAAGAAATGCTCAACTACCATCGAATTTTCTCTTATTAAAAGGTACAATTTGATATGTTTATAATTTTTTAATTTATAATTCGTATGTTGCTAAAAGTTTGTAGTTTATAATTTATTAGTTATATTCATAAATTTTGACATATTTTTGTAGTTTACAATTTGTATTTTTAAGCAATACCAAAATTAGTATTGGGCTCTAATAGCACTCACCTTTTCTACAATCATGTAGAATTGGTCCAAAACCTGATATCGGTTGGGAATTCGGCGACATGGCTGGTACCAATCGAAAAAAAATCAAATGTAAATTTTGTCATGTAGTAACTACAGGCGGGATAACAAGATTGAAGCAACATATCGCTCACGTGTGTGGAGAAGTAGAGGCATGTTGAAAGGCTCCTAAAGAAATTTCGATAATGTTGCGAAAACATCTTCACGATTCCAAAGGTGCTAGAGCAATGATGAAAAAACGAAAAGAAACAACTATAATGTTCAGTCGTGAAGAGAGTAGGAACATTCATGACGTTAGTTCTGAAAGTAGTAGCGGGAATGATGACGAAAAAGGTTCCCAATACGCAAATAAAGAGCACTTATCCGAAATGGAGAAAAAACAATTGCGGAATGCGATGAGGGAAAGTCGAAAGCAAGCTTTTAAATTACCGTCATCATATCACCTACGCTCGTCTTCATCGAAAGCTTGCTTTCGACTTTCCCTCATCGCATCCCGCAATTGTTTTTTCTCCATTTCGGATAAGTGCTCTTTATTTGCGTATTGAGAACCTTTTTCACCATCATTCCCGCTGCTACTTTCAGAACTAACGTCATGAATGTCCCTACTCTCTTCACGAATGGAAATTATAGCTGTTTCTTTTCGTTTTTTCATCATTGCTCTAGCAGCTTTGGAATCGTGAAGATGTTTTCGCAACATTATCGAAATTTCTTTAGGAGCCTTTTTATATGCCTCTACTTCTCACACACGTGGGCGATATGTTGTTTCAATCTTGTTATCCTGCCTGTAGTTACTGGTTGATAGAATTTACATTTGAGTTTTTTCGATTGTCACCAACCATGTCGCCGAATTCCCAACCGATATCAGGTTTTGGACCCATTCTACATGATTGTAGAAAAAGTGAGTGCAATTAGTGCGCAATACTAATTTGGGGTTGTCTAGGGTCCGAGAGGGTTGTACTTCTCGGACCATAAAAGAATTAATCTGCACCGTTAATATTAATTGATAAATAATTGTGTCCATTGATCTAATGTACATACCATGTACGACCCTAGGGTATAGTAAAAAAATGTACATGCCTAGCAAAAATCATTGTACTCCCATCATACATGGATAGTACTTCAACTAATTTACATTTTTAACCTTTACATTTAATTAGTAAATATTTACTCAATTGTTAAAAACCAAATTTAATAGTTTACAGAGAGTACAGACAATGAATGAACTGTCGTCTTTCCCACACAGACAAAGACGCAATACAAGTATTTTTTCGAAAATAGATGGTGGTGGGTGGGTTCGACGGCAACCACTGAGATTTTTTTTTTTGGGTGGGTCTTTTGGATTAAGTCGTTTTGAGTTCTTAATTGTTGAAATTCAGGGCGGTATAGAGGTTTCCCCCGGAAATATTGTTGTTGAATTTCGGTGAGAGGATTTATTCGAAAGCAATTTCGGTTCAGACAAAAGGAATTGCCGTGGAGAAGAGAGGAATTAGGGTTTTGTTGTGGTGCCCCTAGGTTTATTTTTCCGATTTGCGAATTTGATTGATAACGGGACATGATTGGAAACGGGGCGGAGGAAAATTGGAATGCCGAAACTCAAGCGTTGCTCAATGGCGAAAGAGGAAGTGACGGGTGGGAACGACGTGGAGGAATCATGCAGCCCCGCCGTTAATTGTAAAAAGATGACGAAGGTAACTGATCGATGTTTTACTGTTCCAATAGTAAAATTAGAAGGTCAGAGCATTGATCTTTCAAACTATTGCCCTTCCACTGGACGCTCTTTGGATAATGCCGAAGCAAATTCCGTTGCTCAGAGGGCTGTTAATAACAAGCCTCCACTATTGAAGTCTTCTCGAGGGCGTAAGCAGGTACTCCCTATGAAATTCAATGACTCTGTTTTGCATCCATGGAAGAAAGAAAAATCAGAGGGTTGTGATGATTTGAAGAGTTCAGTTGACAATGATGAATATGCTCAGGTTGTGCCTCGTAATAAGAAGTTAAAACGACAAGATAAGTCGGCATCACATGATGACGTATATTTAGTCAAGAAACCACGAATTGAAAAGAAGTCGAGCTTCCAATTGAAAAACATAATTTTATAGCCTTATTCTAGTTCGCCGAGTTCAGTGACATCAGTTAATGAAGGGATTTCTAGTGTATCACCCTTGGCGGAAAGTGTTGGGGAAATGAGTGCAGTATTGAAGAAACCAGAGAAAGTGAAAGTGGTTGAGAAGAAGACTGATTTTTATAAGCCTGACGATTTTGTAAAGGAAGATATAGTTTGGGCAAAATGTGGGAAACATTTCCCTGCTTGGCCTGCTATAGTGATTGATCCACTCTTTCAAGCTCCTGAAGGGGTACTGCGAGCTTGTGTTCTCGGCACTCTTTGTGTTATGTTCTACGGCATGAAAATAGATGGTGGTGGGTGGGTTCAACGGCAACCACTGAGAGAATTTCGAACGGGACATCGATCTGATCAATACCCATGGAAGACGACGATTAGAGGTTAGTCTGGATTTTTTTATTAATTTATTATTATTTTTTTGTAAATTCGATTGGATTTTTATTTGAACCTTAATTCAAAAAATAAATCCATCAATTAAATAGAATCGAACTGAATAACTTTGACGAATAGGTTCGTTCTTTGGTTTCATTGATTAGAATGACGTCTCTAATGGGTGGTATTGTTTCCACACAGACATACATACTAACATGTTCTTGATAAGATTAACCATGAAAGGGATGTCCCATGATATTTCCCACATTTTTTTTATTGAGGCTGAATTCCGATCACATTTGTTTTGTTTTGAATAAACTATGGTTTCATGGTTAATTGGTTCCTGCTTTTCTTGCTATATTAGACATGATCAACTATGAATTGTATTGTGTTTTCTCCTACTGTACCCAAGTGCTTTGCGTTTTTATCATCTGTTGTTCTTGTGTAGTATATATATTCTTAAATTTTTATCTAACATATATGTGGCCAAGGCCATTCATGTGGCAACTTTTATTTAGCACACCTCTGCTTTACATTGGATTGAGTTGCCAATAAATTGATATTCTTGCATAATAAAAACACAAAAGAAAAATATTAGTACTTCAAAGTATGATACATGTCAAAATCTGTATCGTTTAATTGTATTGAAACGTATATTCTATTGAAATAAATAATATTGATTGATTTCTAAATGCTCGTGTTTTTTATGTTTTTCTTTTCACTCACATAATTATGTTATTCAAATAATACGTATAGCAGGAAATATATTCACAAAAGGAAAATTCAAAAAGTGAAAATTTTGTAAAATAGAATATTTGATTATTCACGTGAAAATTCAAAAGTGAAAATTTGATTGTTCACGTGATCAAGAAACAATCTCAGAGAAATATAAGGGACCAATTCTCCAAGTCAAAGGAGAATATCCCTAATAAATACAGATTTATTAACCAACAAATCTACTAACGGCTACTAAATATCAAACAAACAATAGTTATAGCAATTCCAATTAAACATCATCATAACTCTCTCGCCCCCTATCTTCTTTCGGCAATTTCTCATGTAAGACACCACAAGTACTGCCATGACATTCAATGGATAATTTATTTTCCAAAGAAATTATTATAGTCGTACATATATGATTATAATCATATTTTATTTGCAGGGATGGTGGTAAACAATCAGGAAAGCAAAAACGCAAATTCAACTGCAATGACAATTCGTATGGGGAAACAAATCAGAAGTCTGTGAAGGTTTTTTTTTCTGTTATTTGTCTTTCTTATTTTGAAATATATAAAGTAGTAATTTTTTGATTATTTTGCTGAAAATTGTATGATTAATTTTATGATATCTACACGTAATCATATATAGGATGTCAAGCTTTCAAAAAGCATGGACCATATCACAAAAATTATGGAGTCGTACAACGAGATGCATAGAAAAAAATGTCAAAATTTTATTAACGAAAAGGTATGTTTTCCCCCCTATTGAATATATTATTAATGAAAATATTTATATGGTACAGTTTATTCAAAATTATCTTTATGTGCTAATACAGTTTGTTTATGTGCTTACTTAGGTCCCGAAATTCGAGCACAGAACCTCAATTCCAAAGTTATTAGACGTAAATAAAACCCTGAAAAAGACTCAGATAGAATGTATTGAGTCAATGGGGTTTGGATCATTTGCTAGACTTCAACTGGATCATCTGGACAAAGGGATACTGAGATGGATAGTAGAAAGATACGATCCATATAACAATTGTCTCAACATACGCCATCATTGTTATTCATTGGATGATAAAGATATTGAAAATGCTTTCGGTGTACCTGCCACTGGTCAAACCATTCTATTGGACAACTTATGCTCGGATGGGTTGCAAAAATATGGAAACTTATTCACACTTATCGATGGACGAGTAGACATGAAAAGTTTAGTTGAAAGCCTTAAAGCATGTGATAATACGGGTGATGAATTTAAGGTTATGTATATGGCCTTGTTGTTTGGCACAGTATTATTTCCCAGTTGCCGTCAAAACTTACCGATACATTATTTGAATCCTTTGGTGGCGATAAACAACATTAAAGAACTTAATTGGGCGAGCCTCATTTTGGAAGTTCTAAGTGATGGAATTAGACAATGGACAAAAAAAGAACAAACATATATATGTGGATCTTTATTATTTCTTCAGGTATAATTTAATTAGATCAAATGCAATACGATAATTACATTTACCACATTGTGTTGTTGAAATAATATATTTATTGGTGATTTACAGGTCTTCTTTTTTGCGACTATACGACCAAAAATTTCACAGTGTACCATCAACTTAACATCCGAACGACCTTTCTTGGAATTTGTAACGAGGCAAAGGGTCAGTTCTTTGATGTCTGATATATCAAAAAGTGGAGGATATTGGAGTGAGAATGTAATTACTCAATATATGTTGTTCGAGTATCTATAATTCTCAAACTCAGTTTATAATTCAATTGTAATCCATTTTTCAGGCATGCACCTTCGTTTTCAAGGAAAGTCCCACGCGTAGTCAGAGAAATACTTTGTTTAATGACGTGCAGCATACAGGTAAAACAAAAGTTGAAACAAATGTTAAAACAGAAGTCAAAACAAAAGTTAAAACAGAAGTGGGGGTTGCTGAAGTTGCTAGTGAACATAGGGATAGAGATTTTCCGAGTGATCTACAAAAGTTTATGAGCAAACAAAATGAGGATAGGAGTACTGAGGGTTTCAAAGAGGATGTGATTAACCATTCGCACGAGACACGTCAAAAAGAGAAAGTGCATGATAACTTTCACACAGGAACCAAATTATCGTTATTAAGTGCACAAGTAACGGGGCATGATAAACGAATAACTGGTAGCGAGAATCAAATAGCTCAATTAATCAGTATTATGGATAATTTCTCGAACCGACTTGCAAGCGTAGACCAAGGTGGATATCAAACAGTCAACCAGGAATTAGGAAATAAGATTGTCGCTATGCTTCAGAATTTAGAGGCCACTCTTCCGCAACTAATACGAGATGCATTGGACGAAGTCATGTTTAAGACAAATAAGCAACAAAAATCATTAAACGTCAATATCGAAAGTCCAAACATGGTCGAATCTGCTTTTGAAATGACTAAAAACAATACAATCGACCTTACTTCATATGATGCTGAACAACCAGTTGCAGCGAAACAAGAAGAAGCCCCAATCAGCCCAGAAGAACATGAAGATGTCATAATTGACTACTTGTTTAATCCAAACTTGGATCAAAGGTAAAGTAGATCGTAATGATTGTATTTTTCAATAGGAATTTTTTATTTCCTTATTTAATTTATACTATTTTATTTGTTCAGAATGTCGGTAATAAAGTTTGAAGCAATTGGATGTAATAGGAACGACCTATTGTGCTTGAAGCCTGAGACATTCTTAAACGGGACTGTAAGCATATATATAACCTCATATTATAATGTTGTAGTCAATTTTTTTGATAATATAACTATATTGCTATATCGTTGAATGAAAGGTGATAGATTGTGTGGCACATATGCTCACACAAAAGGCCAAAGAAAATTTCGCGGAGAATAAGTTGTTCCTGCCAGCACAATTTGCTGTAAGTTTCTATATGCTTAGTAAATCAATAAAAAAATTATTTTAATTATTTTATTTTTATTTTGATATATTATTAATATTCATACTTTTTTTATGTAGCAACTTTGCTTGGCCGGAAAAACAATAATTAATGACGACAAGATCATACCGTTCCTGCGATATTTGACAAATGAAGTGGAGGATGATTGTCAGATATATTTGCCAATTAATGATCACAAGGGGCATTGGTTCCTTGGTATTGTCGATTTAGAGATGAAACATGTCCTTATTTGTGATACACTTCTATCAGATGCAACAAAGGACTACAGAAGAAATTTATTGTATGAAGTGGTAAGTTTAACAAATAATAATTTTATTTGTATAAGCATTGTTTGATAATTTTTTTTTTTTTTTTGTTTATGGGAAATTTGATTTTTTCTTACGTTACTACTATTTTGTAACTGCAGATTACTCGGATGGAGTGTTTGTTCGAAAAATTGATGCCATGCAAATACCGTATAAAGAGCATACAAGATAAATTTGAATGCGATTACCCAACATGGGTTCCTAAACAACCGAATTTGTATGCTTTATACTTATATTATATACTACATGAAATAGTTTTATTCATGTATTACCATTGCTAACGTAGTGTAATGTTACAGCTATGATTGCGGAGTGTATGTTTGTATGATGATGATGTTTGATAGAGGATTACAACAACTATCAGAGGTAAAAGGATTTATGTATTTACTTTATTTCATTGAAGTATTTATTTCAATTGTTTTCTAATGAATGTTTTGTATATCAGAGTCAATCTGTTGTTGTCCGAGAACGAATTGCCGTTGCTATGTATAAATGGAAGAATAATAAATTTGCTTGGCCGAGATAAGATGTGTTGTGCACAGTGACGAACATACAATGATGTTTGGATTAAAATAGCTTGATAACAATATTTGTGGTTTTCTTATTATGCTAGTATTTAGTTGATATATAATAATGTGGTTATTGGTTGACACTGTCATTGCTATTACGGAGTAGGTTGCAACTTATAATTTTCGAACAAGTTATAAGTTTTTTTTTCTGCATTTCTTTTAGCTATTGATAGATAATTTTCAAACTAGAACTTATAATTGGGAATAATTTTCATGCTATTTTTTTTTTTATTTTTTATGTTTTGATTTTTTTTCTTCTTCAATACTATTCTTTTCTTTCTTTCCCCAATTGAGCATGATAGCTTGTAGTTGGTTTGTTAGCATTCAACGGTCTACAATGTGCAATTATGTTGAGTTTGTTTAGAGTCTTGATTCAATGATCTGTTTCGTGATGCAATGAATGTTTAAGAATTATGATATTTTGCGTGCTTATTAGTTATTTTGTCAGAGTCAGTTTAATATAGAGTTCGCTGAAATCGAATTTCAAATGAATGAGTTATGATTTTTTCTTTAAAGACTAGATAGTTTCAGGCGATTTTTGTATTATATCTTAAAACTTAAGTTTTATTTTTTGGATCGAACGGATTCTAATTGCATTTGAAAATAGACTCACAAAATTTGATTACTGCAAAGTTTCATATTGTTTGGACAAATATCGATTTTTTTATGAATTTAAAAAAAAAATCCACTGCATATGAGTTTTGTTGTCAGAGCTGTACATTTTTTTTCCTTACTCAAAATCTGTTGATCCTTTTGTAAAACTGTTTCACTGACATATTAAACAGTCAGTTTAGAGTGTTGTGCTAAAGTTTCAGATTTTTCCGACAAGTAACTTGGGAGAAATAAATTTTTGAAGTTAAAACAACGAAGCTGTCCGATTTCCTTATGTTGTGTTTCTTTTTATTAAACTTATTTATTCTCTATCATATCTGTTTTGTGATGCAATGAATGTTCAAGAATAATGATATTTTGTGTGCTTATTAGTTATTTTGTCAGAGTCAGTTTAATATAAAGTTCGTTGAAATCGAATTTCAAATGAATGAGTTATGATTTTTTCTTTAAAGACTAGACAGTTTCACGCGGTATTTGTCTTATATCTTAAAACTTAAGTTTTATTTTTTGGATCGAACGAATTCTAATTGTATTTGAAAATAGACTTACAAAATTTGATTACTGCAAAGTTCAATACTGTTTGGACAAATATCGATTTTTTTATGAATTCAAAAAAAAAAAAATCCGCTGCATTTGAGTTTTGTTGTCAGAGCTGTACATTTTTTTTCATTACTCAAAATCCGTTGATCCTTTTGTAAAACTGTTTTACACACATATTAAACAGTTAGTTTAGAGTGTTGCTCTAAAGTTTCAGATTTTTCCGACAAGTAACTTGGGAGAAATAAAATTTTGAAGTTAAAACAGCGAAGCTGTCCGATTTCCTTATGTTGTGTTTCTTTTTATTAAACTTATTTATTCTCTATCATATATCGAAATTTCGGAGCGTAACAGCTACCATAGTTGGTTCGTCGTATTGTTACATTTTTTCTTGGTATGCAGACTTTCAAATGAATTATGTTTTTCATCTCATACATAATTAATTGCAAAACGCCACCTCGTACATAATTAATTGCAAAACGGCATCGATCAACCATTTTTTATTTATATAACACGAATCTTGAAATAAATAGTATTATGATCGATCCAATGTATTTAACTAAATTTGTTGGTTTTAATTCAGTATCCAGGTAGAACTTAAAATGTAAAATTTTCAGTAAAATCATGGCGCCCACAAAGCCTTACAACAATTCAACATTCGGCCAAATATTCTTTTTCTTTTCCTTCCCTTCCTAAATTCAATTATACAGATAAAGATTGGTTAATAAAACAAATTCAATACATCAAGTTCATTAACCAGTGAACTTTAAATTCAAAAAAAAAAAAAAAATTAGCCCAATACGTGGATGTAAGCTCTGATATACAAAAACATGTAACAAAAATCAATAAAATATCTGGAAATAAACCATATAAATTTTAGATGATAAAAGGAAAAATTTGAGTATATCAAAATTTCAATAACTATTCAAAAAATGAAGAAAAACATCAACATATCAAACTATCAGATGTTTCTATTGAATTTTGAGAACCATCCTGATGTTTATTACTGGTTCCTTTTTTAAATCTTGACTTCTTGGCATGAGCATTAGTACGTCGAGAGGCAGTGTCAGGATTAACAATACATGTGCTAGCTTTATGCCCAAACTCCCTTCAAGAAATAGCATAACAAACAATAAGTACTATTGACAAATAACATTTTCTTTTTTTTCAGACATGACAAACAACAAATATTATAAGACATGAGTTTGCTTAAAACCAATTCAAAGTACACACATACCTGCAAAAACTACATTTTTGTTGTTTAGCACGACTTGCCCCTCTCGTCTTTATTCGTTTAGGATCATTAACATTGCTAGATTTTGTACATACTGGGGGGTCGTCAACATTTTCAAAAGACATGCTATCAACATTGACGTCGTGCTTTGAGAATTCTTCGGCTGCCTCATTGGAAAATTTTCTTACTTGCGTGAGGCATTCAACAAATTTGGACTCCGTGTGAGATGATAGGTAAGACAAGTGAAGAAACTCCTTATTTAAATGCGCAAAACGTGTTTGTTGCCGTCCAACTACTGGGATAGCTTCAGGAAATTTACTTTTCAGTATTCTACCCGTATCAAGAAGCCAACGGGTATGTATACTTTTTTCTGGAAACTCTGTCATCCCCATAAACTTGAAGGACGATATGATATGTCGGTAGGGCACACCCTCGGACTCAAGCTTCAGGCAACTGCACGCGAAAATACTATTAAACTTGTCAATAATTACATAATACCGTGCATCATCAGATTTGTTGTAATTTTTAAATATAAATTTACAATGTTCTTCACTTATCTTAATATGATTTTCCACCAAAAGACCTTGCTCTGCTTCAATCTCTTCACGTATCATATAGAAAATTTGTTTCGTGCATATACTAGCAGCATGTTTCTCAAGCCCTTGAAGAGGACTCTCTCTGACAGCAGGCTTGAATTTTTCTAAATCGTTTTGCTGACTAAGGAAAGAACTTCTTAACCCTTGTATTTTGCGTTCAAATTGATTTACAAACTCGGCAAAACTCATCATTTGAGTGACCGCAAGCTTGATCAATGAGTTCATAGATTCAGCCCTCTGAGTTGTACATGCCATGGCCATAAAATGTCCACGAAAATATGCCTCTGCCCACATCTCTTTTTTCTTGTACATGTCAATAACCCATGGCTTTTCTGCTACCTCATACATCTCAACCATGTTAAGCCAGCTTATCTCAAACTCATCAATGGAGCACGGTTCTTTCAATAATCTCATAAAATCAGAACAAAAATCTGCCACTTTTATATTTTGTCGAACATTTCTCCCAAGATGCCAACTACAAAGCCTATGTTTCGCTCCAGGAAATTCTGATGAAATTGCTGCTACCATAGATGAGTCCTGATCTGTTAACACAGAACCCGGAACTTTGCCATTCATTGCCTCAAGAAATGCTTGCAACAACCATCGATATGATTCAATTGTCTCGTTGTACATAAAAGATGCACCAAAAATAAACGTTGAACCGTGGTTGTTGGTACCAGAAAAAATAACCAGAGGATAAAAATACTTGTTTGTCTTATATGTACTATCGAATATTAAGACATCGCCAAATATTTCATACTCAGCCCTGGAAGCTCCATCGCACCAAAAGAGTTTTGAAAGTGCCCCTTGGTCATTCACTGTGTATTTGTAAAAAAACTCACTATCCTTTATCTTCATGCTTTCAAATATAGCTAATGACGTATTCACATCACCGCCTTCGATTCTTTTTAATCGCATACTGTTCAACCAATTGTAACCATCCTTTCTTGTGAAAGATATTTTTCCAACACCTCCAGCAAGTTGCTCCAACAAATCCATAGCTTGACACGGCCTAAATCCGGCATCTGTAATTAAATTCAGCATACACTTGTCGGGCATTGAAATGTACCTATTAATAGAATCAAACGATGAACTTTAAAAAATTGATGCAAATAACAATAAAAGTTGCGACTAAAATAAACTAGTAGATTTTATACCTTTTCTTGTAACCTCGTAAATCGTGATTATGTTGACGCTCAAACTTTGTCACTGAATAGTGCCCTGAAAAACGGTCATGTGCAACACGAAAGCATGCTATACAACCACACCTGGTCACAACTTTTGCCTCTCGTTTCCTAGTATAGTCAGCTTTCGGTCGTCTGCGGAATCCCTCGCATGCGCACACCCATTCCCTGTACTTTATGATGTCATCCGCGGTTTTACGTTTTACACCTTGTTTCCTAATGCCAAAACCAACTACACCGGCATACAATGTGTAAAATTTCTCTGCATCATCAAGACTTTCGAATACTAGTTGTCTAACCGCATCCTCATTGATATTCTCAAAATTGAAATCAACTGAATCACCTAAATGATTTATACCATGATAGTTCATATCATCATGCTTACTATCATCCATGCAATTACTTTCGTCCTTATTAGAAGGTGAAATTGGTTTCTCATTTTCAGTATCAAAATCCATACCTACAAAATATGATTTATAAAAAAATAAAAATGAAAGCAAATCAATAAAATTTCTAATAAGAGAATTTTTCATTTTCAGTATCAAAATCCATACCTACAAAATATGATTTATAAAAAAATAAAAATGAAAGCAAATCAATAAAATTTCTAATAAGAGAAAAAATAATTTATAGCAGATATTTATTTATAATTTATAAATCAAGAGAGTTGGAAAATGAACCACTACATGATTCAGCAGAACATTGCCGCCTATGAAGAGATGAGGGGCATATATGGGCGGATTTGGTGCATTTTTTTTACTGTGATATCCCAATTTTACATTTGCTCTGCCTTCTTTCCAATAAAATAAATTTATAAAAGGAATTATTAGTGTTTACAACATATGATGAATAGGAAAAGAACCAACAATTGATTATATTTCTATTTCACATTCCTACTGATTGATTACAAGAGTGGAGGTCTACAAATTCAAGAAATCAATTACGATGAGTTACACATATTATTGAAGATCATGTAAGCAAATCTCTACTCTTTCGAAATTATAAGCATGACGATATTACTATAGTTGATTCAGATTAATCTGGTAATCCAGTTGCGTATAATTGATCAACCAGAGAATCCAAATATCAGAAACAATTTCACATTTATGAGCACTCATCCAAATAACAGAAAAACCCAAAAAAAAAACAAAAGTTTCGTGATCCCGAGTTTGTATATTTATAGAGCATGTAAATAATTCACAAGGCTCAAACTCAAGTATCAAAGTACAAAAGAAAAAAAAAAAAAAAGTTAACGACAAAAGCATTTAAATATCTTAAATGGCAAGGCTCACTTGAAATTAAAATCTTAATACGAAATTTAAATTCAAGTATCGAACTACCACAAAACAATTTTATTCAAAAATAGCAATATCACATGTTTTAAATACTTAGTGATATATGCAACAGGGCCAAAACATAATAAAATACAACAGAAGTGATTGTGAAATCGATATAACCAATAAACTATGAAACAAGAATTTACATTCGATACTTACCAAATTACAGAGTTGGATCTTTCGAAATCCTCCTCGTGGTTGACGGCCTCACTCTGGCGTAGTGGTGCCTCGAATCTCAGACGATGAATCTTGTTGTTGAATTCTCACTCTACCCAAAGAAAAGATCTCCAGATATGACCAATCGTCGGCCGGAAGAAAAGACGGCCGGTGAGAGAGGAATAAGATGACCAATTGTATTCAGTGGAACACCCCACTCGATTTTCGTCTCGAATTTACCCTCAGGCACCTGTTTTATAAGGCCAATCAAAATTTAGAACATAAATAAATCTTGGTTAAAAAATTGTAAGGACAAAGTTTTTGCCTGCTTCAACTGCTTCTGTGTAAGAGACGGATTTCAAATCTTCCGTGCAATTTTATAACATCCATTTGCAAATAAACTTCAAGAAGTTAATTGCACACTCCCTAGGATTCTGGAAAATTGCACCTATATTTATAAGTAACATGCATGGAATAATATAATGTACAAATTAAAAATTAAAATAAAATTAAAATTAAAAAAATAGATCTCGATTTCGGAGAAAGCCATTTCGATCTCAACCTTCCACATCTCGGCCAACAATTTCTCGAATCAGATCTCTCTGCACGAAATCTCGACCCGAAAGAGTAAACATTCCCAAGGGCAGAAGCATAACTTTCCAAATGCATTCGTCCCAAACTCGTTAATTACGTCATGCAAGAAAAGAAATTTTCACTTTTTTGGACAATTTTTCCCCCATGTTTTCGCCTTTGTTCATTAGCTTCCAACTGTGAAGCTAACTCATTTGTTTCCTTGAGGTCATGAATAGCAACAGCAAAAGCTTCTTTATTGCTTTATGTTCTTCCGAGTTCTTCGATTTTCTTGGTTTTTTTTTTAATGAAAGCCTTTATAGTTTCGAGTTTTACACCTTCGGTTTTGTACTCGTCTGTTTCTTGATCATCTAATAAAAAAATTGTCACTTGGAATTTTTTATCACCTAATCCATCAGAATTGTTTGATCTAGGGGAAATTAGGGGAAAAATGATACAGTTAAAGGAGAATAGAAGGCCAACAAGGCCAATGTATTTGATGAGGATAAAGAATGATGGAGACAATTAAACTAGTTGAACAAGAAAGGCAGACCCCAATATTCTCTTGCCCACTCAAATGGCCATTCCATTCAGAACTTTTAGCAAACAGTTGTTGTGCATCACAAAAGTTCACACGATCAATTAAGTAACGAATTACAGAGGCTTGAAAGTGATAATAAAAAAACGATGATTTTGTTCAAAACACAATAAACTTAATTGTGAAACGATATAACGAAGCAAATCGAAACTAAAAGTTTAAATCCAATAGTTACCAATTTCAGGGTTGAATCTTAGCGACCCACCTCACACTCTCGCATACGCGGTGTATCGAATTTCAAGATGAATTTCGTGGATGAAGGGTCTCTGCCGAGAAGAGATGTTGAGAGCGGCTCAATCGTCGGCCGGAAGAAGAGAGGAGACGGGAAGAGAGGGAGAAAGGTTCAGAGGGATGAATGCAGGAAAATTAAATATTTTATGATAATTATTGCTTGTAATTATTTTTAGTGATTAATTATTAGTTTATAATTAACTTTTAGTTTTAGGGGTTTTTATGTAATTTAATTTATAGGGTAGGCATCGTACATTTTTTACTGGGTACGTACTAATCCTACGTGTCTTATTCTTATTGGCTGATTACGGTCCGAGAAGTACAACCCTCTCGGACCCTAGACAACCCCTACTAATTTTGGTACTGCTTAAAAATACAAATTGTAAACTACAAAAAAAGGTCAAAATTTATGAATATAACTAATAAATTATAAACTACAAACTTTTAGTAACATACGAATTATAAATTAAAAAAAATATAAACATATCAAATTGTACCTTTTAACAAGAGAAGATTTGATGGTAGTTGAATACTTCTTTTTCTTATCCTATTAATGAACTGAGGTTAAGATAAAATAAAAGAAGAATTATTATTATTGAACTGAAAAAGAATTTGCAAATGTTTATGTTTACGAACTGAGAAAAAATTTGCAAATATTTATGTTTACTGAAAATGTAATGAAAATATAATTTTAAAACTTACAGTCACGCAACAATCTATTTATAGCGAAGAATGTATGGGCAATATGTATGTTGCCATACCGTCGCCCATACATTCATTACACTACAAATAATGGGTGGGCATAAATTTGACAGAATTGCTGCATGGGTTTTTTATATATTTTATTATTTAATTTTGTTTTTCAATTCTTTATAATTGATACTTGACATAACTTCTCTGTATGGCATGGGCTTTTTTTATATTTTGTTACATAATTTATTTTTTCAATTTCTTTTATATTTGACATAACTTTTCATCATGGGCTTTGTTATATTTTATTTTTCTAATTTTTTTTTTCAATTCTTTTATTCAATTCTTTTCTTTTTTTTTTTAATAAAAAAACTTATATATACACACAAATTAGATTTAAAAAAAAAACAATAAAAAACAAAATTAAAACACATATTTATGTTTAATGTAGTACACATATTAGTGTGATGAATTAAATTCAAATTAAAATGATTATATTGAAGTAACAGAATATTGAAAGCAAAAATAAGTTAAATAAAATTCTAATATTATATATATATATATATATATATATATATATATATATATATATATATATATATATATATATTTGAATTTTCTTTATTTATTTATTATTTCTATTTTGATATTTATTTTCAATTTTTTAAGAATCATACTCTTCAATTTTATTTATTATTTTTTTTCAAAAAAAAAAATTATTTGCTATTTCTCTTTAGGTTAAATACATAAAGTATAGTCATGTTTTTACTTATTGTTACTTTCTCCTATTAAGAGCAACTCCGACCCATTGTTATCAAATGGGGTTATCAAATACTCATTTGATAATTAGGATTATACTTTGATATCTCTATACAACTAGTGAACTCCAACCACAAGTATCAAAAAACAATTATCAAACAAATTTATGATTATTTATATATTATTTAGTTTTTAATCCATTTTAAATAATCATACAAACCGATTTTTCTGGTAAGCTATGTTCAAAATCAATATTAATCAAGTTTTTACCTTTTCGATAGAAAAAAAAATTATATATAAATAGAGATTCTTTTTTTCCGTGAAACTTTGTTGAAGCTTTAGAGAAAGAAAAAAAAATATGTTGAAGGCGTAGAGAATTTAATTTTATTCTGTTGAGATTTTTTTTCAGTGGAAATTTGTTGAAGATGTAGATAATTTAATTTTATTCCGTTGAAATTTTTACGTAAAGAAAAGAAAACTCAATTATGTTGAGGTTTTTCTTTTTTCACGTGCTCCTATTTTTTAGGAGAATATTTGATAACTATTTCTTTGGAATGTATTTTTACTCCCCGAGTGATGAGTTATCAAAATAGAACCCTATTTTAATAACCCCATTGGAGGAGAGAGTTTTTAAAATTGGGGAGTCAAATGGAGGTTAAGGGGTTTGATAACCCATTTAATAACCCCGTTGGAGTTGCTCTAATAAGGAATTAGAGGGATTAGTGGGTCCCATTATCCCCAAAAATTAGCTCTTAACTCCATCAAAAAAATAAACAATAATTTAAACACTTCTTTTAATTTAAACTCTTCTTTTAATTTAAAAAATAATTTAGATTCTTCTTTTACAAATTAGCTCGTTCCCAATTTTGTTTTTATTTTAATTTTTTAATTTTTTCCGGGTCAGACCGTTCCGGAGCCGTTCAGACTGTCCCGGCGCCGTTTCCCGGCTACGTCTCACCCGTGTCGGTGGTCCGCCGCGTCATGTGGAGAAAACGGTTTTGTTAGGGATTCCGGAACGGCGGGCACCGTTCCCGTTCCCGTTCCGTTCTGGCCGTTCCAGCGCCGTTCCGGCGAACCCTGGTCCTGCTGGAATTTGCCATGGAACAGAACATCCATTGGAGCCCCCACTTCACCAAATCCAAATGGAGCAACGAGTGTATCATCAACCAGTCATGTTGGATCTTCCGAGTATGTTCTTCTCCTGATTTCTTAGTCGTACTCTTTTCATAATTATGCAATTTGTTTGTTTTTAATTTGCAGAGGGATGAACCTGGGTCTGGTCCAGGTCTAGGTCGAAAAGAAATCCACTGATATAACAATTTCAGGCTGTGAGGACATTGCAAATTTACAACACGTATATCTGATTTTTATGTCATTTGAAAATGCCGAGGTATTATTGCACTTGATATACACACATCATATTAATTCGGCTTGTAGTGTTACTATTTGCTGGTCACTCGACAAGTGTTGTGCTCTTTATGATGGTTTATCATTGAATTTGAGTTGCTTTAGGTTACTTAGGATGCCCATGATTGCTATTTGTAGCTATTCATATTACAAGACTTATGTCTCAATTTTCAAGTTTGAGGCCTCAATCTAGTGGTTCAGAGGAATGCTACAAAGTGGGTAATACCACTTGCTAAATTATACATATATTGCAGGTATTTGATAAATGAAACTAAGTTTAAGATTTGTTGCTCATGTAAGAAAAGGGAAGTTGGGAGAGAATTGAATTGTTGATGAATGTCGTAGATTAACATAACGGACAAAAACTCAAATAATTCATTACATGATAGACTATTAGTAGTTAAAATTGAACACGGATTATTTATACACAATCTGTTTATGAGCATGTATCTCATTTTTCTTGCTTTCAGCTAAGAAGTGCAAGTGCCATTAAAAGCAAATTGATAACATACATCTCAAAGCCCAAGGTTTAATTTGGAACGACACTGAATGGGAGGATGAAAAAGCCACTAAAAGATTTCTCTTTGCTTTCTTGACCTTCTAGAATTACGGAAGAGAGAAGCCAACCTATCCTGAAATGCTAGAGGAGGTCTATTTTTCTCATTTTTACGATTATAACTCTCAGTAATATTTTTTTACAGCAAAATAAAATGAGTTATGTAAACTTGCCTTTTTTCGATGCTGTAAATTGAATAAATTTCTTAGTTTGAATTGTAGTCGCATGTTGAAAATTGAAATGAATACACAGATTAGCAAGCTTCGTCATATGTTATTTAATTTTTGTATGGACGTTAGGAGGTGATTCTTTCGATAAAATGGGATTGCAACATTGTGTTGGAAATTTTTAGATACAAGGCGTTTCTAGTTTATTTTTATTCGTGTCCAAACTAAACAGTCCTTTTTATGGATTTGCTGCCTTTTTCAAAAGTGTTTTACGTATTTTATATTAATTCGTGTTTATTTATATGTTCTAACTTATGTTACTGAGATGAGTTTCTCTAGGCTTTTATGGCAATTGAGTTCTTCATCTGTTTGCATCTTTGACAATTTTTGTATGATCTATTAACCATGTTTTGGTCGGTTTCACCTTAACGAAGGGTTTTTTCTCTTCTCATTTTAGTTATAAAAATTTGATATCATGTAGACGTCTTAAATGCCTTTCTTCTTATAGCTTCTTGATACAAACCACGCCAACCATGTGACGAGACTCGATATCAATACTTTGGATTTTAAATCCCGGACCGTCCTAAAGAAGGAATCAAAGGTGGAACCGCGACCCGCTGCCTATAAAGAGGCAAGAACCTTGGTATGTGAAGACGCCACAATCAATTGTGGAAGATTGATTGATAAGTCGGGGTGAACATAACGGAATCCATTCGAAAGTTCTTAAAGAACTAAAGAGAATAATCTCAATTTAATCATCAAAATTCGTCCATTAAAATAAGTCAAAATGGCAACCTATTTATAACATCTAAAAAAATTCCTTTTTTCACAAGGAAAATCACTCTTACCTAAGCTATAATAAGGAAACTAATAAATAAGAAAATTCTAGCCATAAATAACTCTAAAATAATAGAAATATATGAAATCCTAATATAAAAACGTAATTTAATTAAATGCAAACTCCAAACATCATGTCGACCACACGAACACTCTTCATAACTCGAGTAGACACTTGGCTGTGAACGTTTGTTAACTTCAAGCTAGATTTCTGACCTCTTCCACACCAAATCGCTCTCTGATCAAAACATCAAAGTTTTATATCTTTAAGTTGGCTTTCCGTAACAATTCTAATCCCCTTAATTCGACTTGAGATGAGAGAGTAATAAGCCAAATAATGTACTATGCCAGAATTATACGGGACTTTCGGGACGTATGAAATTCGACTTGTCCAACGAATTTCCCTCTTCCTTTTCTTCCAATTCCACACCATAGACTCTTCAATCAACTCCCTTGTGTTGATTCTTACCATTACGAACACGAACAACTTCATTAAATTCGCACGCTTTCTCTTCTTCCAATTCTTCGTGTTGGAGTTAGTTAGGATCATATCATACTCTCTCTCTCTTCAAAAGAATTCGTCATCGAATTCGATTCCTTTTAATGAGCGTATAGTTTTGAAAGCGAATCCATGAGGCAGAAAGTTCTTAGCTGTATCTGGAACTTTTTTTTTTATATACGAACAATTAATAATGAAATTCCCCATCTAATAAACAAGATTAAATTTTCCTTGTTAGCACTCAAACCTAACGTTTATATAGAAACGCAAACCGGAAGTATGGAACAACCAACTTCACCTAATGGCTATATAGAACCACGAACCAAAGTTATAATGTTGACGCCACAAGAAAGAAACGTAATAGAGTTCACGAGATTAATGAATAACAAAACTCACTCGTTCTTTTTTTTCAATTTTTATATGGACTCTAGACAAAACCTAACTTAGACTCAAAGAAACTTCAAACAAAAAATAAATTTTGATTTTTTTTTCTTTTTTATTTGTTTATGGACTCTAAATAGACAAAACGAAAGACTAGAAGACTCAACAATAATAGAAACGAAACAAAAAACAAAACAAAGACACGAAAACAAAGATTGGCACAAAAATAAAGATAAAGGATAGGCGAAACCTTCTTAGGAAGATGGCTCTCATACCAAATGATACAAACCACGCCAACCATATGACGAGACCCGATATCAATACTTCGGATTTCAAATCCTGGACCGTCCTAAAGAAGGAATTGTTAGAGTAGGTGACCAACAAGCCAACATGTGGCTGTGGTCTTTCCATTTATTCTTGTAATAAATAAACATTTTTCGCATTAATGATAAAAACACCTTGACATTCTATATCTTTGGCCCTTTGTCACAAACATAGGTATAGTCCTTATAGTTATTACAAGTACTAGTAATTGATCTTTATGATCGTGAGATATTTACTTTAGTATTATAACGTTTAAACGTGTTCCTAGTTGAAGGGTTACGCCACCAATGAGGATATCGGCCTTTCCCATTAAGAGACTAGCACTTAGTGTATGTGTACTCCATATTAAATAATGTGTCCATAAAATGTTAACTCAATCTTGGGTATTAAAATCCAAGAAAGATATATAATTTCAACCTCGAGAATTTCTCGTTCGAGGGAGTTTTGCAAACTTGATCCCGGGAATTTAACATCCGAGAGATATGTACATGTTACACAATTAGTAGACATATCGAATTAACTTTGAAATATTGCCAATATCATCAGGGGTGTATAAGCTCGACATTGGGAATATTTCATCCAATGGAGTTTTACTAACTTAAACTCGGGAATAAATCGTCCGAGCTAGAGAGTCGTAAATTTTTATTTGGGGAATATATAATTAAGCTCGAACTCAGGAATGTATCGTCTGAGGGAGATATTATAAACTCGATCCCGGGTGTATGTCATCCGAGAGAGATATAAATTTTATCTTAGAAATTAGCTCAATCTCGGGAATATATCATCCGAGAGAAGTATTTAAATTTGACGTCATTTATATTTATCTCGAGAAAATATTATATGCTTAACCTCGGGTATATGTCGTCCAAGGGAGATATGTCCATAAATAAATAAATTCAATCTCGAAAACCATTACATCGAAAGAGTTATATCGTAATCATTAAAAAATATTACCATGCATGATTTCAATTATATAACTTTTACTCATAAGCCAAAATATATTTTGTAGGTAATAAACTCATGAGTTTTAATTTATTTTAACCAAATGATTATATTGGTGGAAATATCTACATCCACTCTAGTCAATTTAAGAACATCTCGACGATTCTAGGCCTAACCTCATATTTAATTTTATTATAACCTTTCAATAGACCATTTTAGAAAAATGTCCATCGTTTATATGGGTACATCACCCAATTAATTTTATTTTAATTGCCTTATTTGCCTTTGAGCGGAATCACAACTTTTAATGACTTTACGGGTATCACACCCAGAGTTTTATTTACGACTTCTATATCGGCTATTATTGGAGACTACGAAGTCCACCATCTCTACGAACATTATGTTCGGAGTTTATTTTAAGACCTTTTACAAGGGCTGCCATATCCTAGTCTCTACAGATATTATATCTGGAGCAATATCTATAGGGACCCAGCTAAGCCCAAACTTATTTTCATGGAAGATTTTATCATCTGAAAATTGTCAACTTTCTTAAGGGCCACATTCACATTGTACCCAATCAAATAATTTTTAATACATAAGGATCCTTAGCAACAAACTTAATTTCAAATTAATAACCTTACAGGTTGAGCAATTAAGTAAAGCACGTATATGTGAATCTTGTTTCCATACTCAAATAATAAATTATCAAATTCAATTGATTTTAACCGGCCAAATCATTTTATTCCCACGAAAGATGCAAAACAATTTTCATGCAACCCTTTAGAAAATAACCAATTCATAACCATTTATACATCTACATTGAATCTAAATTATTTCCATGTCCTAAGAAGTAATGAATGGTATGCAGATATATTTTTTTTTCTCTTTTTCACAATCAATGAACACATAAGTATATATAATACATCATTTCTTTCCTCTTAAAATTGGTGGCGTATAAAATACCGTAGTATTCGGTTCACCATTTAATATCGAGGATTTAAATTTTTATAAAATAACATAAATGGAAAATAAGATAAACAAAAATACATAACCCATTTTTTTTCTCGTGCTGTGAAATAATTCCCATTAGTTCGTTTATCGATTATACGAAATTGAATTCAATAGAGATATAATATTACTCATTTGCAATAGGTGGTTATGGTTTGAAAAATGCATGATGAAATTCCCAATATGGCAAATTAAATAGAAATATATAAATAAAAATATAATTGTGTATTTGTGTTGGTGAAAAAAATAGAGACACAATGTAGAAATTCAAGAGCAAAAGATATTCTTTTATTAAAGGTATAGTAGTCTTTTTACAATACAATTTTCTTCCTCATATTTAACATAAGAAAATGCTAAGTCACTAAGGACACATGTCCACACCTAAGTCACTAACGACACATGTCAAAGTCACCGTGTCTCCGTATGCGTAAATGACATTTCCTTATAATAATAATTAAAAGGAAAAAAAATGAATTAATTTGTAATTTCAATTTGTCAAAACCCAGCAATCTTCGCAGCCTGAACAGTTCGCCGTTAATTTGGTGTACAGTTAAATTATCCCCCAAAATTTTCACATACATCAAACACTTTCCAAAACCTCTTGAATTACACCACGATGACACCGCCACCCAGCCCCTTGAATTGACAATACATATGGATATCACCACCGCCTCCGCCTCCGCCTCCGCCTCCGCCTCCGCCGCCTCCGCTTCTTCAGAGTCGCTCATTCTAGGAGCTCTAATCGATAGAGGCTGGCGTTTCAGAGACACTGACCGAATTAGAGGACTCATTACAGATCAGTTATCGATTACGTCCACTGTCGATTCTATTGAAAGAGAGCTCCTCAACTTGGACTTGAGATCAATTGGTGGGAAATGCTTCCCCGAACCTTCTCTTCTTCGCAAAACTTCCCATCTTCAGGGCCCTATTGTCCTTCAGGTACTACTCTATTATTTATTTATTTCTCCCATTACCCATAAATTAATTGTTTACAACAAACTGATGTTTGCATTTTTTTTCTTTTTTTTTTTTTATGTTTCAGTACTCTAAATTGATCTAAATTTACTTGCTTTTGAAGCTATCAGTGCTATTCCCTTTCATTGTAGTTATTTATCAGTATTAGTTGGAATTTAAATACTACATTGTTTCTATTCTGCCTCCAAAATTCATATTCATTATAGCAATCGTTGATGCTCGTTTTATTGCATTTTTATAAAATATTTCAAGTACTCGTAGCGTTTCTAAATTTAAATGGACTAAGATGTGTCTGTATTGAACAGGTTTGCTCAATTAGGGATATTTCCCGAAGTAGTGTAGCTGATGCTGCAGGAAATTCGGGTAACCGACGGTTATTAAGGTTGAAGCTCACTGATGGATATTCCGAAATAACTGCTGTTGAGTACTCTAATGTACCATCCATTACTGAAGATGTTAGCCCCGGGACTAAGGTTTCCAATCTTTTCAACTTTCTCAAGCCAATCATGTTGAGTCATGTTTTATGGATAAATTAATTGAATTGATTTACTTTTGGATCACTTATCAGCCGATTGCCAGAAACTTTAAATATTATGTGTGCGTTTGTGTTAGTGTTTGTGTGTGTGTGTGTGTGCGTGCGTGCGTGCGGGGGGAGGGTGTTTGGCTGGGCTGATGAGATGGTTCTATGACTTTAAGACAAGTACTGGCATTTTGAAATTGCATTATTGCTTTTTAAATCTTGACGTCATAATGAGATTCAGGTTTTTATGTGCAAATACAACAACTTTTTTCCAGATTACTATCAGTTGGATTAATAGGTAACCCGAAAAGGGTCTTAACCGTAGGCATTTTTATGTGAAGAGTGATCAGAACACAGATAATTTGTTTATGTGGCCTCTTTAATGACGATTGATGCAGATAATTACATGTTCTATTGTCTTTTCGCCTCATGTTTGGCCATATACGGCTAACTAACAGATCAGCTCAAATGAAAATTTATGTTGAAGCTAAATAACCAGTCTACGGAACAGTGTTGTAAAACACCATTTTGGTTATGGCATGGAAACTGCATGTAACGGGGATACTCTCTTTAGATTAAGTCCTTGTCTGCTTGGTGAGATAAGCCATCACTAATTAAATAATTAGGTCTTATTTGATGTATGGTTAGTGCAGTAACTTTCGGGCGGGCCTGCAATTATGGAAAATTCTTATCTTTGCTTATGGGGGGTTTTGAATTGGACCTACCATAGCCCAATTAGCATAGTATGTTTGAACTTCAGAGTATCCTATTTTTTTTCTTGAATTTCAGGTCCGAGTGCAGGGTAAAGCTCATATTTATAGCAGCATTTTGTGTTTGAACGAAAAGACAATTACCGTTTTAGGGGGTATTGTTCAGTCACTTAATGAAGAATGGCTATTGAAGCGCAAGTATATGGATGTTCCACGCAACACCTTAAGGCTCTCGCAAGAAAATTCATCAGATTGTCCTCCACCTTTTGAAAAGCTCCAAATTCGGGCATCGGTGCAAGGAACTAAAGGAATGCATGCTTCTGCACACACTACAGGTGCACGATATATTTAGGATTTAAAATTTCTTCTAAAACATGTTTTTCTGCCGAAGAACTTTAAATGATTAGTTGTTAAAAGCATTTTAAAACTTGTAATCATTTTCTGGACCACAGGGTTTTCTGCTACATCATCGAAGAACTTGAGACAAAGTATGGCTGTAAAAGGTGAATCTTCAAATTTGAGTGACACTTCCCGGCTCCTGAAAAATAATGCAACCATGGATAGCGTAACTAATGATGCCAAGCTGCTTCACAATGTTGGTGAGAACACTGAAAAACCAACCGCCCCAGCCAGACCAAAAGGTGTGTCTTAATTTAAGATAAGCTGGAAAATGTGTTCAGTGATTTTTTCGGCTATCAAACTGATTCTTAAGTATTATAAAAACAACAAAAGTGAGTTTTAGAAGGTTTAATTTTACACATACAATTGCATGGGACAAACACGGTTACTGAAAGTTTAATGTCTCATGCATATGATGGCATGATGATGAACACTAATTGGATACAATCGAATTTCATCGTAAAATTAGAGTTGATGGGCTTTTTTTGTGCAAACAAAATAGGAACGATTCAAGGAAGCAAAGTAACTACATAGGGTCTCATTATCTTTAAAAATATACTTTCCGATTGATTCCTTGCCAGATGTATATGCTTATATAACGTATTTAAGGGGACATTTTGGTGCTGGTTTAAAACTTCAATCTTATTTATTAAACTATGATATCATATCAAAGGCAATAATAGTTGAAAATCTTACTAAATAACAAAAGAGATAAGGGACGAAAAGCTATTTAGGATGCATCTAAAAGTTTTCTGGCATTAGAAGGTAACTGTAAGAATGTGGAAGTAAATAGTTGGGTTCTTCTCGTAGATAATAGTAAAGGTACGGGGGGATACAAGTAAATAAACCAGAAGCCAATTTTTTTTTAATCCTAACTATTCTCGGCATTTCCCCTGAAGTTGGTACATAGATGTAAATCATGCAAGTAACTCGTGCCTCAAGTTTCTCTCTATGAAATGTCTTTCAGTCTCATTATGATCATTCTTGTCGTATTTTATTTAATTATGCGCATCATTATGCTCAATACTGCTCTGTTGTCATAATAGAACTTCATTTGCTTGTTTTTTAAACCCTTCAGTAGCCTTTGCAGCCACAAATCTCATAAACTCTATTAGCTATTGGCATATACCCGGCTTCAAGACTGGGTTAGCATTTGAGTTAGAGCCCTAATTCTAAAATTATCTTTATATATCCCGTATTTGAGTTAGAATTATTACACGAGTCAAAATAAGATTCTTCCATCAAAATAAAAACAAGAATTTGCTGCTGAAGAATTTCCTAATTTTCCTATAAACAAAAGATTTGAAGAACTAGGATTCAAATTATAGTCTAATGAAACATATACATTTGAAGAATTTGCTTGCATTTATGTGTCCTCTCTCTGTTGTACATATACACACTTGTAAAGACCTTAAACATAAGATTTTTATTTCTAGTACTTATGGTGGTAGTAACATGACTGAATCTATTACAGTAACTGCATCTGTACCTGTTCAAAATCAAGTGGCTGCACAGAAACTTCTCCAGAAAACAACAGGTCAGCAGAATTTTTCTAGAGGTCAGAGGCATAATAGGGAAAGGTTTCAAGAGGAAGAATCATCTTTGATGACTCTCGATGAATGGGAAAGAAGAAGAACAAAAACAGGAATTGATCTTCCAACATCACACGACCATTCTAATATCCGTCAAGACGAGGATCTTGCTAGACAACTGCAGGAGCAATTTGATTTGGAAGATATTCATGTAATTCTCTCTCTATATATTTTCTCCTTTTTCTGAATAATGATGTGTCATGCAGAGTAACCTTATTCTTGTTATGGTGTTAGCTTCACAAAAGTTTGCTCCCATTCCTTATAAATAGTTGGGAAGATATACGTCTTTTAGCTTCTATAGTTACTGTATTGAGTGATTGAGCCACTTTTCTTTTTCTTCTTCTTTTTTTTTTTTTTTTTAAATTGTAGATAAGAGTTTATTTCTCGTAATCTGTCCATGTAAATACAGAAAATTTATTCGGCCAGTATCTGATATTCTTTTCAACACGTGTAGGGACAAGAGGGTCCTCAAGTGACGGAGGCTAAAAGTATACAAATGAGCATGTTCAATTTTGAAAGAGATGACGCCAATTCTTTCGGTGGAACCGAATTTAGAGGCAGGGGAAGGGCCAGAGGAAGAGGAAGAGGAGGGGGAAGGAGAGGTGGCGGTAGAGGAAGAGGTCAATTTTAAATCATTTTTTTTCCCGATTTCCTTTCCCTTTCCTCTTTTTGTTTGCAGACTACATTGTTTAACTTTGAATATTCAATTTGCGTATTTTAGCATAAGCGGATCGAACAATAGGTACATATTAATTTACAAACTGCAGTCTCTCTCTCTCTCTCTCTCTCTCTTCTCTTAAAAATTAAATTTTGCTATTTTAGGAAAGTTTCAAAAAATTCATATCAATTCAATGAAAATTAGATGAGGATTCCGTCAGTTGCGCTGTTTCTGGAATTGGGAGATCTATTATAATTAGGTTTTAACTCATTTTCTATTTTTTATGCAAAATGATCGTTATTCTAGATTTATTAAGGTTTTATGAGTTTAAATAGCACGTTATAAATCCCATCCCAAGCAAACCAGACCAACGAACAAAACTCATGAGATTGGCTCATGAATCACGTCAGGTTTTGGTGATCTGGCGTCGTTTGGTCTCTGAAAAATTAAATTTTGCTATTTTATGAAAGTTTTAGAAAATTCATATCAATTCATTGAAACATCAGATGAGGATTCTGTCTGCTGTGTTGTTTCTGGAATTGTGAGTTCTTTTTAAATTAGATTTTAACTCATTTTCCATTTCTCTTTCAAAGTGATCATTTTTCCACGTAGATTAGGGTTTTTTGAGTTTTAATAGAAATTAAAAAACTCTACCCCTAGAAAAACAGCAAGACGGACAATACCATGAGCTTGCTCATGAATCACGTCAGGTTTCGGTGACCCGATGTCGTTTCGCCACTTAAAAATGAAATTTTGCTATTTTAGGAATGTTTTAGAAAATTCATATCAATTCATTGAAACATGTGATGACGATTCCGTCAGTTGCATTGCTTTTGCAACTGCGAGTTGCATTGTTTCTGCAATTGCGAGTTCTATTAAAATTAGGTTTTTATTCATTTTCTATTTTCCCTGCAAAATGATCGTTTTTCCAGGTTTATTAAGGTATTTTGATTTTGAATAGCACGTTAAAATCCCCATCCAAAGCAAAACACACCAACGAACAAAACTCATGAGCTATGCTCATGAATCACGTCAGGTTTCGGTGATCCGACGTCTTTTCGTCTCTTCAATTATATTTTTGTTATTTTATGAATGTTTTAGAAAATTCATATCAATTCATTGAAACACCAGATGAGGATTTCGGCAGTTGCGTTGTTTCCAGAATTGCGAGTTCCATTAAAATTATGTTTTAACTCAATTTCTATTTTTCCTTCAAAGTGAATGTTTTTCTTAAGGATTTTTGAGTTTTAATGGCATTAAAAAAATTCTACCCCTATAAAAACAGCAAGACGAACAATACTCACGACCTCGCTCATGAATGACGTCAGGTTTCGGTGATCCAACTTCGTTTCGCCACTTAATAATGATTTTTTTCTATTTTAGGAAAGTTTTAGAAAATTAATATCAATTCATTGAAACATCAGATAAGGATTCCGGCAGTTGCGTTATATCTGTAATTGCGTGTTCTATTAAAATTAGATTTTAACTCATTTTCTACTTTTCCTTCAAAATGATTGTTTTTCTAGGTTTATTAAGGTTTTTGGAATTTTAATTGCAATTAAAAAACTCTACCTGTATAAAAGCAGTCAGACAAGCAATACTCATGAACTTGCCCATGAATCACATCAGATTTCGGTGATCTGACGTCTTTTTGACACTTAAAAATTAATTTTTGTTGTAAAATGGCCTATTTATCTAGCTCTTTGGTTTGTGTTTGTGGAAATACATAAGAACATAATAACGATAATGGAGAGCGAATGAGAGAATGCAAAGAACAAGAATCCGTAGAGAGAAAATTGTGGGTATCCATGGGGAGGGAGTTTTTCTCATTAATATAGGTGTAAGCCACCGGAAGTTACAAGGAGGAGTTACAAATGGAAGTTCCATGGAAGTTATTTCCTGCACACATCATGGGACTAAGGTGTGGGAAGTTTACACTAGTGGGAGGTTGAAAACCATCAAGTGGTTATGTTAGGAAACCACACATTCCATACTATTTACAACACTCCCCCTTGGGTTCCTATCAAACCACTATTGTGCTTTTTGTGTTGCCTCGTTAAAACCTTCCGAGTCATAAAACCCATTGGAAAAAAAACAATCTCGGTTAGGGAAAAGAGTACAACGCACAATCTTTTCAATCAACAAATGTTGCCTCATTAAAACCTTGTCGAGTAACTAAAACCCTGTGGGAAAAATAAACCTCGCACGAAGGAAAAAGAGTACAACAGGGCACTCGGGTATCTTCTGGATACTGAGTACCTACAGGGTACTCCCCCTCAAGTTAACTCCCCCTGATGTCTACAAGGGAGCGAGCTTGTATAATCTACGCAAGTCAAAAGCCTTAACATGAATTTTCATAGTGACTTTAGGCGAAGACTTAGTAAATAAGTTTGCGTAGTTAACTTAAATCATGATCTGCTGGATCATTTCAGCTCTTATTGTTGTTGATTGAAGGAAACTTCAAAGCTATGTACATGGAGTTATCACTTTAATGAAGCCCGTCTTCATTTGCTCAATGCATACTGTATTACAGTAAAATACAATATCGTAGGATCTTTTGTGTTAGTCGATTCACAGGAATCTCGAACATGCATAATCATGGCTTCAGGCCAAGTGCATTCATTCACTATCTTGTGAAACAAACATCATGCATGATTTGATCTAGTGACAACCGATGTACATTTCATAGAATCCCAAGACATAGCTATTTTCCCAATACTTAACCATGGATTGGGAACGAGCCTTTTGTGGATATGACTTCTAGTGAATGCCAATATAAACCACAAGTTTCGCCTCATTCATTGATGCATAGAGTAAGGTGAGATAAGTCTATCATATAAATTTACCGAAAAATCTTAATCATATCGAGTACATGGAGTTAAGCATAATAATGCATATATTGCATTTACATATGGCACTTCTGGTGCTAACACTTCCTCGTCCTTCTCCATGGGACGAAATGAATCATTGGACCTATTCCACTTTCCAACTTCTATAGGTGTTACTCGATAATTTATCTTTATCCATAACATCTTCTGGATGTAATTCGATTGATGGACAAAAATTCAATTGACATGATAAATTTGAAGTCGGTAGGGACAAGAAATTAGTCTTCTTTAGATCTTTGATCTTGAACTCAAATTTTCAACAATTGAGTTTTTCTTACTTGACTTCTAGTCTAAATCAAGTTTATGTCCTTTATATAAATTGTAGTAATAGGAACAATCAAAACCAATTATTGTTCACATATTCTCTTCCGAGCAATTGTTCACTTAGGCAATTGTCTTATATTCTTCTAGAATATTTCTAGTCATAATTAAAGTGAACATCTCAGCCCAACTGAGTTTATGTTCCGTGATCTGGAACTAATTGCTTCGGGAAATCGAAGTCCTTCTGGAACTTTCATATAAATACTTGTATCTAGATTCTCATTAGATACTTTGTGACCACGTATTTAATAACATTCACCATGAAAGAGTATACCTCTTTAAAATCAATCTCAGTATTCTGAGGAATCTTTGAATTATGAGATGAGTCTTCGAGCTCCCAATCTCATTTGCCCATAAATCATTGTACTGTGAGATGAGTCTTCTGGCTCCAAATCTCGTTCGAGCTATGAGATGAGTCTTCTGGCTCCCAATCTCGTTTAATCTATGAGATGAATCTTCAGGTTCCCAATCTCATTTGAGCTATGAGATGAATCTTCTGGTTCCCAATCTCATTTCATTGATTGAGCTATGAGATGAGTCTCCCGGCTCCCAATCTCGTTTAAGCTATGAGATGAATCTTCTAGTTCCCAATCTCATTTGAGCTATGAGATGAATCTTCTGGTTCACAATCTCATTTCATTCCTTGAGCTATGAGATGAGCTTAATGGCTCCCAATCTCCTTTGAGGTATGAGATGAGCTTTTTGGCTCCCAATCTCGTTTCTTTTCTTTGTGAGTACTCACTTATATCTCATGGGTGAAATTCAAGGAGTTGTAGGAACTACTGGTCTCTACACTCTCCATTTTATCAAGGAATCAAATTCAGCTTGGATTGATTTCGGCCATCATCCATTTGTTTACACTTATCAATTGATCGAGGTTTTTATCAATCACTCGTTAAAACATTCAGTAGCTACTGTGTAGGGAAGTTTATCATCGATGATCATTTCATCCCAATACCACATCTCGTTCATGCATGAATAACTAACCGAGTTTTTACTATTCACGGAATGGATATTAATGTCGAGGCGTCCCCCGACTTCGTCTGCAGGACGAATCCATAGTCCGGAATTATTTTATGAGATGGATCAAGTGGGATCCCATTTATACTAGTGCTAACCGGATTCAATTGTTGGACATTCATCCACTTCCGGGGGTGAGAAATCATTTGGTCCCATTGCGCTCCCCCTATCCTAGGAAGGGAGGCAAGACTAGTTAGCATGGATTGATGGCCTACCCGTAATTGTCCTTCTAGGACATCTGCCATTGCTGGCTTACTTGAGATCTCGTCACTTTTTCAAATCAGAGAATGAGTCTGGCATTATTCGTTCTACACGACTTCATATTGTTCTTTAGAAACATTAGTATGGACGTTCTTTTCAGATTTCTAAGTCGTGCCATACGACTTGACGCCGTTCTTCGGGAACGTTACGATGCACATTACTTGCAAATCTATATTTTCATCCCGCACGACTTCACGTCGTTCTTCAGGAACATTAGTATGGATGATCTATTAATCTATGTATCAATTCTCTGATGTAGGGGATCTTGATGAGACACTGTGGGGTCGTCTCACACGACTTCACGCCGTTCTTCAGGAACGGTAGTGTGAACGTTCTTTCCTCCCCCTAACGGCGGGAAGACAGTCTCATCAAAGTGACAGTCCGCAATTTGAGCGGGTAAGAGATCGCCTATATTAGGTTTTAAATTTTAGTTAAAGATGGTGATACATAGTCCACATATATCTCCTTGGATTACCTCCAAGAAATGAATTGAATCATTATATGTATGTGCGTATGCTGACATATAATCAAATTACTTGATTTCGAGCAATCGACAACTTATGCTTCTGGCATACAAATTGTGGTTCTACATAACCGTGTCGAAAAATTCCTCTAATTTTCCCAATGTACGCTTCTGGTCGTACATGTTAGAGATGATGCACATATATTCGATTTCTTGGCTTCAATGATTTCAACATAATAACCATTAGCTCAAATATCTTTAAAGTTTAACAACGTTCTACTGGAACGTGGAGGAAAAAATTGAGCTACTTCAATGGGCAAAATTGTGCCATAAAATAACATAATGTAGACATTACCATAATCATCTATCAAAACTACATGTGCCTCATTTAGTTATCAAAGAGGTCTTCCTACAAATAGACATGAAATTAATAAAAATACGACTTATCTCTAAGGATAGTATGTGTAGTCGCACTATCTGCCAGACATTTATCCCCACATGTCATGTCTACAGAGTTATATAAATTTAATCATATATATTCAGTACTTCAGGTACTAAATAAATTCAACAAGCAAACACCACTGAATAACATAATAATTAATTTAGAACACATAGTGACATAAACATATGGTCCAGAGCATAAACTAAACATGATCCACATACGAATACAGTTCATAACATGAGCATATGAAATGCGATGATTGAAATTCTATACACTAATAGCTAGAGCATAAATGACCATAATGCATATTTCATGAAATCAACACTTCAATCATATCCCAACCTGGATCATTTGGTCAGATGTGCCCAAGTATGGGAGTTGAGTAACGGCCTCCACGAGATATTAACATCTACCAAATCAGTCGATGTTGGTGCATTATTATTTGCATACCCAACCCCAATGTTCCTCGCACTTCAGGTGCGCGACCAATTCTTAGATCCACTATATATAAAACATATATTTATGTTCTGATTTTGAGCTCTATTCGGATTTTAAAGGTCATATACAAATCGTTTATGAACATTTGCTCCTTGCTTCAGGCAAGCGTATTGTCTTTTGGTAATCAAACGACTAGTCAGGGTATCCCATTCTTTATGAGGACCCTCGTTCGATGAATATTCCAAACGAAGGATTTCATCTAATTATCTCGTAATCAGAAACATAGTCTCAGCCTTCTGGGCTTTATTTACCTAATAAATTATACTCAAAAACAACCATTCTCAATTGCTCACTAAGCTTATGGATCTTAACATCCATTCTCCAACCAAAAAAAACTTTCACCAAGTACATTAAGTTGGGTAAACTCGAGTTTGCTCATGTGTTTCATCTCAAATCAAATAGAATAATGAGTATTATTGTTTTATGGGAATGTAACCTCCATAAACAATTTCATGAATATTTTGCACATATTAGAACTTCCGGTCTAATAATTCATACACCACATGTTCATACACATTCATGGATTTCATACGATAAACCATAACGACAAACAAAATATTGTTTACCGTTTTCATATCACAAAATTACATATGGCAAATATGGATCAATTGAATAAAATTCTCCATTAGAGATGGACCAAAATCTTCATGCAATTAAGACTTTGTAAATTGTCAAATATACAAAATATAACATGCTAAATAATATAAACAATATATAGCATGTAAAATCTCATATAAATTCAAGGAACTAATTCTGAAATTATTCCGGTAGATAATCATGAATTAACTAAACAGATCCATAATGTTATCAAGTATCAGCAGTGCATTAGATCATCTTAAAATCAAATGACCAAGTAATTGTAGCAAAATTTTCTAACAATTCATGCAATACAAATTCAACCAAGAAAACAAAATATTAATATGCCTACAATCACGTTCAGTAAGAAACATAAACAATTTCACATTCATCATCAAATATATTCACCCCTCATTCTACAGTGCATATTTATTCATAAGCTTCTTAGTGCACTGTATTCTAAAATATTATGATAAAACATTCATAATACAATTTCATATCAAATCCTCGAAACATGAAATAAACCAGCAAGGTACTATAATCATTTGACAATATACAATCACACATTTATCGTCGCTATTCATTGAATCCGGAATGAATGCAAATGATAAAATAATTTGCTACACCACATACCAAAAACAATCATTGTGATATTTATACCATACTGTAACATAATTAAGCATGCTTCCAATAATTACGAATCACATCATATTTTGAAATTATCCACAGTATAGATGAAGTAATGACTTGAAGATAAATATGTACTTCATGCATTTCATGCCATTAAATAGATCTAGTGCATCTCTTATGAAATCGAAATTGCAAGGGATTACGGCTTACTTGAAACGCTTAAACCCAAATGTTGAAGAATATATTGTATTCATCGAACAAGATTACCATTTCACGAACGAACTCGAATCACAAGTTCTTCAAGCATCCACGTGCCAAAAATGGTTCATTTTTCACGAGCACCTGAATCACAAATTCTTCAAGTATCCTAGTCCCACGAACGATTGTCTTTCCACAATCACAACGAGCATTTCGTGCTGATAACGTGTTGTAAAATGGCCTATTTATCTAGCTCTTTGGTTTGTGTTTGTGGAAATACATAAGAACATAATAACGATAATGGAGAGCGAATGAGAGAATGCAAAGAACAAGAATCCGTAGAGAGAAAATTGTGGGTATCCATGGGGAGGGAGTTTTTCTCATTAATATAGGTGTAAGCCACCGGAAGTTACAAGGAGGAGTTACAAATGGAAGTTCCATGGAAGTTATTTCCTGCACACATCATGGGACTAAGGTGTGGGAAGTTTACACTAGTGGGAGGTTGAAAACCATCAAGTGGGTATGTTAGGAAACCACACATTCCATACTATTTACAACAATTTTGCTATTTTAGGAAATTTTAGAAAATTCATATATATTAATTGAAACATTAGATGGGGATTTCGTCCATTAGGGTGTTTATGTAATTGGAAGATTTATTTTAATTAGGTTTTAACTCATTTTCTATTTTTTCTTCAAAATGATCGTTTTTCTAGGTTTATTAAGGTTTTTTGAGTTTGAATAGCACCTTATAAACATCCCAAGCGAAAACAGACTGACGAATAAAACTAATGAGCTTGGCTCATGAATCACGTCAGGTGTCGATGATCCGGAATCGTTTCGTCTCTTAAATTAAATATTGCAATTTTAGGAATATTTTAGAAAAGTCATATAAATTCATTCAAACATCAGATGAGGATTTCGTCAGTTGAGTTGTTTATGGAATTGCGATTTCTTTTAACAGTAGGTTTTAACTCATGTTCTATGTTTCCTTCAAAGTGAATGTTTTTCCAGGTTTTTTGAGTTTTAATGGCAACAAAAACATTCTAACCCTATAAAAAAAAGCTAGACGAACAATACTCATGAGCCCGCTCATGGATCAGGTCAGGTTTCGGTGATCCGACATCGTTTCGCCACTTAATAACGATTTTTTTCTATTTTAGGAAAGTTATAGAAAATTCATATCAATTCATTGAAATATCACATGAGGATTCCGTCAGTTGTGTTATTTCTCGAATTGCTTGTTCTATTAAAATTAGGTTTTAACTCATTTTCTATTTTTGACTTCAAAATGATCGTTTTTCTAGGTTAATTAAGTTTTTTTTATTTTTAATAGCATTTAAAAAACTCTACCCCTATAAAAATAGTCAGACGAGCAATACTCAAGAGCTTGCTAATGAATCACATCAGATTTCGGTGATCTAACGTCTTTTTGACGCATAAAAATTAAATTTTGTGTTTTAGGAAATTTTAGAAAATTCATATATCTTTAAAACATTAGATGAGGATTCCGTCCATTGACTTGTTTCTGGAATTGGGAGATCTATTATAATTAGGTTTAACTCATTTTCAATTTTTTCTGCAAAATGGTCGTTTTTCCAGATTTATTAAGGTTTTTTGAGTTTGAATAGCAGGTTAAGAATCACATCCCAAGCGAAACAGACCGACGAATAAAACTAATGAGCTTGGCTCATGAATCACGTTAGGTTTCGGTGATCCGGCGTCGTTTCGTCTCTGAAATTACATTTTGCAATTTCAGGAATGTTTCAAAAAAGTCATATCAATTCATTGAAACATCAGATGAGGATTTCGTCTGTTGCGTTGTTTATGGAATTGCGATTTTTATTAAAAGTAGGTTTTAACTAATGTTCTATTTTTTCCTTCAAACTGAATGTTTGTCCAGTTTTATTAAGGTTTTTTGAGTTTTAATGGCAATAAAAAAATTATACACCCATGAAAACAACAAGACGAATAATACTCATGAGCTCGCTCATGAATCACGTCAGGTTTCTCAAGGTTGAAATCGTATCAAAACTTTAATAAAGACCATTTTTCCAAGCATTTCTTAGTTAAGTAAAAGTCATGGAGGGTGTTATATATATATATATATATATATATATATATATATATATAAATAAATATATATATATATATATATATATATATATATATATATATATATAGGGTAAATTACACACACCCCCCTGAGGTAAGCTTAAATAACTGTAAGGTCCCTGTGGTATCGATAATTACACTTAGCCCCCTGAAACGTAATCAGAAACTCTAATGGGATAATGAATTGGATACGTTATTCCGATAGGGTTCTAACGGACTATTGGTTTCAGAAAGTGGTGAAGACAACAAAGAGCTATGGGGTGACATGGCTCCCCGAACATTCCCGAACATTTCTTAAATCACCCATAGCTATTTGTTGTCTCCACCACTTTCTGAAACCAATAGTCCGTTAGAACCCTATCGGAATAACGTATCCAATTCATTATCCCATTAGAGTTTCTGACTACGTTATATATATATTATTTTTTGAATTCTCGTAGCCCTAGGTGTTTTTCAGTAAATTTTCTTTATATTTCGTGGACGGCTTTTTAGTTTTATATGATAGTAAAAACCACCCTCCCAATCAGAAAGATGATGGAGGAGAGGTTTAAGATGATGATGGAAATATAAGTTTTTGGAAGTAGTAAAGGACTCATGACATTATTTTCAGTAGGTGTCAATCGTCAATTATGTAATGTGATCAGACAATTGGTGGTGATGGTGGTGAACAGAATCTTAGAAATACCAAGCAAAAACGTGGAGGTGGCGGTGGTGACAGAGGTGGAGGTGCTGGGGAAGATGGTGGCGGAGGCGATGGAGGTGGTGGAGGTGGAGGTGGAGGTCGACAAAATATCAGTGATGGTTGTAGAGGCGGCTATGCAGATCCAAGTGATGGTGGTGGATGTGGAGGAGGAGACCGACAAAATATCGATGGCGGTGGTTGCGGTGGCAGTGGAGATCGACAATATATCGGTGACAATACTAGTGGAGTGGGTAAATTTGGAGGGTATATTATGCACGGTCGAAACTGAGCATTAATAGTCGCAATCGACGTAGGCAAAAATACTATTAAAACCCATAACACCGTAGGTTTGTTGCAGAAATGGGTTAATAATAAGTGTTTTTCGTAATTTTCTAATAGCTGAGTTATTTCTTGAGTGATGCTATTTCCACTACAAAAAAAAACTCTCAATTCACAACCATCTTTGAATTTAAAATACTCAATTTCACCTCCCTATTTCTGCGAATTAGTGTGGTGCACCCAAGATTCAAGATTTTAGTTTAACAATCATTAACCAAATTGAAAAATCTATGCACAACTTAAATAATCATTGACAGCTTTCAGTATCCGATAGTATCTACGATCACAATATCATAAGCGAATCGTAGTTTAAACTCATAAATACATCCAAAAAAAAAAAGCAGAGTACTTAAAGAATAACTAATTCAACACGATCGGGTATTTCTGCTGCAAGTTCTTCGTTGGCTCGACGCCTTGCAGTTTGTATAGGAACTGAACTAATACGGGGAATTTGTTCGCGGAAGAAAAATGTTCGGGGATCAATAATCAATTTCTCAAGATTGACAAAATTCTGCAAAAAGTAGCTCACCAGTTCAATACGAATTTTGTGACCTCTATAGCCATGAAACTTGACAACCTTAATTTGCTTGTGTGGAAACCTCGTAATACTCTTCAACGTTGAAATACTAGACGAGTGTAACTGCATATAGTGTCGGACAAAAAACAAATCCAAGTGGTAAGTTTGTGCTGCTAATAAAAATGAAAATATCAAAACAAAACTAACTTGAGTGACGAATTAATTACGTTTAAAACAAATTCATGTATGTAAGGTGCTGCACTTATCAAATAAGGGAGTAGATCGACACTTTCTTCATTCATCGCCCGATATCCAACCACCAACTTCTTCAATCTAGGCATTTCGGGAAACTCGCATAGCTCAATACCTTTCTGCGATTTTAAACCAAATCACGGAAAAAGAATAGAAATTAATAATATAATTCACAAAATAAAACCGTATCGATAATAACAACCCACAAATTCAATTGTGTCCAACCTTTGGGTTTTGAAGAACCTTCAACGTAAGAACCTCCAATTGCAAATTGCAGCAAGAAATTGCGTCACATAATTTTTCTCCGGAAATTTCACCAAAACCCCAAGGAAGAGACAATTCAACAAGCATCGGGACATTTTCGAGTACGAGTTCTTCAAGTTCTTGAACAGTAAGGGAAACAAGATTCGGAGCCGAAACCCTAACGAGTTTCATATTCCGGCAGTAACATATCTCTAAGCGTTTCAAAACGAGCGACGACCCACAAACTTCGACATTCGACAATTCTTTCGATTCGTGGACAATCAATTCTTCGAGCAAAGGGCAGTTCCGTAAAAAGAACTCAATCGCTCCACCATTCACATCGATAAATTTCAAAGTCAACGCTTTGAGGGGCTTAAAGTCAACACTAGTGCTCCATGTGAGAAACTCGTGGGGAAAAGCACAAGTTAGGCCAGGATAGCTTAAACTCTCGTCATACTTGGGCGAAAAATTCAATTCCAAGATTGGAACTTTTTTAGCGGAAGCATATTCGAGCCACTGAGTGACTTCATCCACACGCAATGTATACTCATTGTATCCCCTTGTATCAGAACCACTTATATCATAACGGATTATAAATTTGTTCAAAGTGATGGCTTCATGGGATTGGAGGACGAAGTTCACCCGATTTAAAAACTTTCCCCTCTCCACTTCGGATAACTTTTTGCGGTTTGCAGTTGTGTCAACTGCGCCGCCGATGTATGCATCAAACTTGAGAGAAGAGGTGTGTTTCCACAAGTTTATCCAACGGGATGAAAGAACACTAGTGCGTGCAGCTTCAATTGGCGATAGCAAAGATAGGATAGCCACGAGAATGTCATCCGGTAACCGATTTATCCCATCATTATCGAGCTATAGTGAAAAAAGATTAAAAAAAATCCCATCAGATAAAAAAAAACATTGCAATTGTATTATTTGAAGGACGAACAAATAATTTCCCCAAGAGGCAAGATAGGACGAGATAAAATGTTATTTCGGGCCGACCAGGAAAATTATTGGATTTACCAAACATCAAACAAAGTTCAATTATTGAAATAATCATGGTGATATCCCCAACTAAACGATACCTAACAGGATAATTGTTTTTCCTTCTCCCCACTACGAAACACTCTGGTTTTTGTACATTGCAGTTTTCATCGAAAGGAAATTATCAGACATAATCACCTCATAACTTAATAGGGCAAATTACGGCCACTCATGAGGTATGGCCAAATTACGAAACCCCCCCTCTTGTTTGGGTAATTACAGCCACCTCTCCTTTTAAATATTTTTACATAAAATTTATGTAATTCGATTATTATCGAACCAAATCGTATATTCAGTTCGATAAACAGTACGAAATGTCGGCGTACCTAAATCTCGGTTCGGTTTTACCGAATTAACATCCCTAAATTTAAATCTGGAGGGGTTTTTTCGTAAGATAATACGTAGTTGAAGGGGTGGCTATAATTACCCAAACAGGGGGGTTTTCGTAATTTGACCATAACTCGGGGTGGCCGTAATTTGCCCTAACTTAATACCATTGTGATTATATTTTGCAACAATTAATAAGATGAATAAAGAAGAAAAGAACATGATTTTGATTCTGCAAAAAACTTAATTCCCTTTTTCCCTTATTCATCACAGTACTCAATTTACAGGGCTTACAATTCAAAGCAATATACGAAATTGGTGATCATAATCACCACAGAACTTAATCAATTAATTTATTCATCTTCCTTTTGTTCAAATTGAAGAAAGAAAAACAAAAACCCAGTATCAGAGCTTGAATTGCAATATCAGCCGAGAAAATTAGGGTTTAGTTGCAAATTTTAGTAACAAATATCGGATCAAAAGGCAACAGTTTTAATGGAAGCTGACCTTCATCTTGGATTGAAACTTGGAATCAATTTCCAAACTCATTGAGCTTCGACCAAAAAACCTCGAAATTACAACAATAATAAATTCTCCAATCCAAAATATAAATAGTAATTTTTTTTATTCTTTTTTTCTCTCAAGCGATTTTGTCGCAGTGAAATTCTAACATGAACCGGTAAGAGCCTTAAGTTCGGGCCGCTGCTCTTGGAGCCCGCATTCCACATTGGGCCTTTGGTAGTGATTCTCATTAAAATTTAGTTATAAGTCCTTTTATGTTATAATTTATGTCTATAAATTCAAATCAAAATTTTCATGTTTTAATAAATGGGTAAATTACAAATACCCCCCGAGGTATGGTCAAGTTACAAAAACCCCCCTCTTGTTTGGATAATTACATCTACCCCCTTAAACTATGATTTTTTCTTACACCTCCACCCTCATGGTGCCAAATTCAACATAATCATCTAGATTCCGTGAAATTTGCTCTAGTTTGTACTCATTTTGTGTAAAAATACAGTTTCCGATGCACCAAAAACTGATATATACAAGCTAAAAATCACATATTGTGATCATCTTGTTTCATAATGTAGAGTTTGAATGAGATAAAACGGGTACAAAAGTAATAATATTCCATATAATCTCGAAGATTTCACTAAATTTGAGGAGTTGAGGGGGTGGTTATAATTATCCAAACAGGAGGGGTGTTTTTGTAATTTGACCATACCTCAGGGGGTGTTTGTAATTTACCCTTTAATAAATTAATAATATTTATTGTAGTAAAATTACTCTTAATCAAATCAAATCAAATTCCTCAAATATTTATCTATCTAAACAAATTCTTAAATACATCTCTTTCAAATATTAACTAAAAAATTAAATTATTTTTTAAACAAATATATTATTTAATTTACAAACTCAAACTCTAAAAACGCCACCGCAGCTTATGACTTTGTGAACCGCGACGTTTATGACTATATGAACTGCAAATAACAAAATGAAAATTTAGAATTCATATTACTGAATTGCGAACAACAAAATACATATAATTTCGCCAAATTCAAACAGCAAACTGATAAAAAAATCCAAAATTTGTTTTATTGAATTGCAAACAAAAAACTACATATGATTTCGCCAAATGCAAACAGCAAACTGAAGAGAGAAAATCAGCAGAACTTTCATTATTAAACTGCAAGCAATAAATACCTATGACTTCGCAAAATGCAAACATTAAATCGCAAAAAAAATCAGTATCATTAAAAACATCAACAAAATAAAGTGTTTATGCAACACGTTGCAAACAACAAAAATATTTAACAAAGTGTTTGTAAAATATAACTTAAGACATACCTTGCAAATTGTAAACCAAATGAATCGAATCTCAACACTAAACACAATTCTTCATACAACAAACGAAGTCAAACCAACCTGCAAACGGAAATTACTAACAACAAACGATTGGAAGTATCTACATAGGAAAGACACAATACGAATTTTGACTGGAAAAAAAAATTGGGAGGAGGGAGGGGATTTTTGTGGTCCTCTTTAATTCTTTCACCCTCATAATCTAAAAAAATCTTTTATTTTTTATTTTTTCTTTCTCTACAATATCTCTTCATCAAAAAAATAAGGAAAATATAAAAAAAAAAACATAGAAGAGAGAGAGAGAGAGAGAGAGAGAGAGAGAGAGATATGAGGGATTAAATATATACGTGAGATTGGAGAGAGATAGAGTGAGTGATATATGAGATTTGCTTTATTATTAATTGAGGGTGTTTACGTCTATATACCAATTATTTTATTTTATTTATATTATTCGTCTGGGTCAAAGAACTTATACCTATATTCATCGAGCAATTAGGATCTCCACTCATATAAGTCCAACATAAAGGGTGCCTAACAAATTTTCCCAAAAAATTAAAGGATAGTTAAAATAGTTGAATTGCGTTTTGCACTATTAAAGACTCCAACTTATCACCCCGGAACCAGTTGAGCTACACCCCATGGAGACCGTTTTGCACTATTACTATTATTTGTACTATTATTATTACTAGCAACTGTGCCCCGTGCATTGCACGGGCAGCATTTTAAAAAGGAAGAAAATAATTATTTTAATACATAATGATAATAACTGTAATAAGAAATCTATTGAGCAAATATTAAAATATTTAGCTGTGGAATTTAAATTATATTTTTATTACTTTATTTAACATGTTCCATAATTTTACTCACGTAAAGTTTTGTTGTTGTAGCATATATTTTTTCGTACTACGATAAATATATAATTTTATAGTGTTATAAAATTATGTTAGACAATAAATAATACATATTTAACAAATGAAACATTCTTTACTGGTCGATTTAGCACCATCTAAACAGTATTAACTTGTAATGTCACGGGAAAAAAACCTATGGAATAAGATAAATGTAGACTAACAAAGTGAAAATATATACATGAACATGTGAAGGTTAACCATAAAAATAGAGTTTAAATAAAATAACAATATTTACAAACAACAACTACATGAACATATGATTTTTCATGACACGTAGATGAAATAGAAGATCATATGTTCTACACAAAAAATCTTAGCACCTCTTTATTAAGTCAACCCTGCACAAAATGTACAAACAATATGCACGAGAATGTCGATGTATTATATATATTTGTATAGTAAGTGCAGAAAATATTAACACCGATGAAATGAAAGTATTGTATAGTAAAAGATCAAACGGGGGGTATTCACAATTGTTGAAAAATGACGTAGGTGGAGATTAGGAATTGAAATAACCATTGGTTGAGGGTTGCGAAGCCGTGTACCGATAACACGCTGAAACTATTAGCCGAAACTATTAGCCGTATCTCTATGTATCTTTATTAATATATATATTATAGATAAATATTATATTATTAGTATGTATATCTCCTAGTTCCCTTGTGTAAAGGGTTAGGGTTTTCACACATGTAATATATATATCACAATAAACGTGAGAGATATTTATTATCTCTTCTCTCAAAATATTTACCTTCTATCATGGTATCAAGCCAGAAACCCTAAGCCGACGTTTCTCTTCTTCTTTAATTGTTTTTTCTTGTCTTTCTTGTTCTTTCTTCTTCTCTTCATCCACCATGACCAACGAAACACCAACACCGACCATAATTTCCAACCCGTTTCATTTTGCTCATGCTATATCTAACATCAAAGCCCTTAATCCTGTGACATTGGATATTAAAAATTCCACTTCTTCACCATCACCGCAGGCCGCTTCTCTCGGCAAAGAAAAGCCCGCCAACATCTCTGTCGATGAGTGGCAATGCGCGGATTACCTCCTCCAATCTTGGATCTATGGCACCATAACCGAGGACCTCTCGAGCATGGTTCTCTCCAAAACCGCAATGGCTCATGATCTGTGGAAGGTCCTTGCCTCTCTCCTTACAGACAACGAAGACTATCGGGCCATCCAACTCGAAGAACAGTTCAAGTCCCTAAATAAAGGATCTCTCTCGATCCATGATTATTGTCAACTTCTTAAAACTACTGCCGACAACTTGGCAGATGTCGGCAACCCCGTGTCGGACAAGCAACTCGTCCTCCAAACCCTCCACGGTCTACCAAAACATTACGGGACCATTGTGAATCTAATCTCATTCCAAACTCCGCTACCATCTTTTCTCCAAACTCGTTCCCTACTTCAGATGGAAGAACACCGCATTGCTGAACCGGAGCAGGCCCCTACTGTCCTCTACGCATCTCGCCCCAATAGTTCCAACAGTTGGGCAAACACTCCCAACAATTATCGAGGTGGTGGATCTTGGCGCAATCAGCGAGGTGGCGGTCGCACAAACCGTCGTGGTGGTCGTGGTCAGCCGCGACATCCGATGCAACACTACGGTTATAATCAATTTCATAACCAATCGCAACCTTGGCGGGCCCCTTCTACACCTCAGTCATCTTCATCAATTCTTGGACCCCCCCCCCCCCCCCCCCCAAGCTCTCCTGGTCCTTATCATGCTCCTCTCATGCTTATTTCGTTGGACAACACGATCCGACATCTCGCCACTCCTCCACTGCCTACAATTATCCTTCTTAACAGCAGCACGCGAACTGTTCCAACAGTTCATCGAACAGTGGTGCCTTACAGCCAACATATCTTGCCACTCATCTCAACACATTGACTCTCCAGTCATCGAAACCTCAATGGTTTATGGACACGGGCGCATCATCTCACATGGCACCTCACTCAGGTAATTTCCATTTTATTTTTAATCCTAGGAATAATTTCCCCAAGCATGTCATCGTTGGTAATGGCTCCACCGTTCCTATCCTTAAAATTGGCCACACCATCCTACCTTCTACCCCGTTTTGTCTAACCAATGTCTATGTCACCCCTCACATCATTAAGAACCTTGTGTCTGTCCGAAAATTCACTAGAGATAATTCATGTTCGGTTGAATTTGACCCTTATGGCTTTTCTGTGAAGGACCTCCGGACCAGAGCAGTCATCCTCAGGTGCAATAGCTCCGGTGATTTATACCCTATTGGCGCCCCTTCTCCCAGCCCATCCGCAACTGCCCTAATTGCTCACACTACATATATCTCTTCTACTACATGGCATCGTCGTCTCGACTACCCGGGAAAACCTGTCATGTCTCGTCTTTTTTCTTCCAATTTCATTTATAGTACCAAAGACCAGGAGTCTCTTTGTAATGCTTGTCAATTAGGCAAACATTTTCGCTTACCTTTCGTTACTAGTCATTCTATCACCGTTGCACCTTTTGAAATTATTCATGCTAATTTATGGACCTCTCATATTTCTAGTATTTCTGGTTTCAAATATTACCTTGTGTTAATAGATGATTTCACTCACTATATATGGACTTTCCCCATCCACTATAAATCTGATGTTTTTTCACTGTTCCAACAGTTCCACAAACTCATACAAACTCAATTTCAGCACCCCATTAAAGCTTTACAATGTGATAATGGACGTGAATTCAAAAATACTGACTTTCAAACATACTTTGCCAAACACGGTATCTTACACCATTTCTCATGTCCCCACCATTCACCTCAAAACGGACATGCCGAACGCATGATCCGCACCATCACAAACATGATCCGATCACTTGTCTTTCAAGCTTCCCTCCCCCCCACCTATTGGGTTGAAGCCCTTCATATGGCTACACATCTCATCAACATCCTCCCTACCAAATCCACACAAAATCGCACACCACATGAATCCCTATACAAATCAAAATCCACCTACTCTCACCTTCGTGTCTTCGGTTGTCTCTGTTATCCTAATTTAATCGCCACCACCCCTCACAAACTCGCCCCTCGCTCTACCTTGGTCACCCCTCATCGCACAAAGGATATCGTTGCCTTGATCGGTCCACCGGTCGAATCATTATCTCTCGTCATGTGATCTTTGATGAATCTCGTTTTTCATTTGCTGAATCCACCGACTCCTCACACACCTCCCCCACCTCTAATATGACCGAACCCCTGCACCCACTTCTCCTTCTTCCTCAGTCTAAACCAGCCCCACAAACTGTTTCACACAACTGTCCCAACAGTTCGTCCAACAGTACTCTAGAACCACCTACTGTCCCAACAGTTCGTCCGATAGTCATCCCTCAACTACACCCATGACCCTCAACCCGGCTGAACCTCCACACCCAGCAGCAACACAACCTGCTCCTCCCGCTTCCTCACCCCCACCCTACCATCCTATGCTGACACGCAGGAAGGCCGGTATTCACAAACCCAAAATTCCCTTTTCTCTTACCATGTCTACCTCATCCCCAACTCCCACTACATATCGCCATGCCCTCTTTGATCCAAACTGGCGTATGGCCATGCTTGAGAAATATACTGCTTTGATTAAAAATAACACATCGGATATTGTGCCCCGCCCCCTTCTACTAATGTTATCAGTGGCAAGTGGTTATATAAGCAGAAATTGAAGGCTGATGGTTCATTGGAACGGTATAAAGCTCGATGGGTTGTTCGCGGTTTTGATCAACGCCCCGGTATTGATTTCGATGAAACATTCAGTCCGGTGGTCAAACCAGCAACTGTTCGGACAGTTCTCAGCATTGCTACCTCTCACTCTTGGTCGGTCCATCAACTCGACGTTAAGAATGCATTCCTCCACGACAACCTCTCTGAAACAGTGTACTGCGAACAACCACCTGGCTTTGTTGACCCTACTCGTCCCACTCATGTATGTCGTCTTCGAAAGGCTCTTTACGGTCTCAAACAGGCACCACGTGCGTGGTACAAGAGATTTGCCGGCTACATCACCTCTCTTGGATTCATCGAGTGTAAATCGGACACCTCCCTCTTTGTATATCGCACTGGCTCTACAGTTGCTTACCTCCTACTGTATGTTGACGACATAGTTCTACCAGCTTCCAGCACAGCCACTCTTCAGTCCATCATTACCAAACTCCACCAAGAATTTGCTATGAAGGACCTCGGCCCCCTACACTACTTCATTGGCATATTTGTTACACGCTCGTCCGAGGGGATGGTCCTCTCTCAACGTAAATATGCCGAGGAGATCCTTGAACGTGCTAAGATGACTTCATGCAACCCGTGCTTCACCCCAGCGGATACCAAAACAAAGCTTTCTGCCAACTCTGGCCCCTCTGTCGCCGACTTCTCTCTACCGAAGTCTTGTCGGCGCTCTTCAATATCTCACTTTCACACGGCCAGACATCTCTTATGCCGTGCAACAAATTTGTCTTTTCATGCATGATCCAAAGGAAGCTCACATGGCAGCCCTCAAAAGAATCTTGCGATATCTTCGCGGCACTCTTGACTACACACTTCACTTCTACCGCTCTAGAGACATATCTCTCATTGCGTACTCTGATGCCGATTGGGGTGGATGCCCTGACACTCGCCGATCCACTTCGGGTTATTGTGTATTTCTAGGCGACAACCTTATCTCCTGGTCCTCTAAACGGCAAGTGACAATTTCTCGCTCAAGTGCGGAGGCCGAATACCTGGCTGTAGCTAATGTCGTTGCTGAAACGACATGGGTGCGTAACCTCCTGACCGAACTACTATGTCCACCGACGAAAGCAACCATTGTCTATTGCGACAATATCAGTGATGTCTATCTGTCCAGCAACCCGGTTCAACATGCGCGCACCAAACACGTGGAACTTGACATACACTTTGTCCGGGACAAAGTCGCCTTGGGACACGTTCGTGTCCTCCACATCCCGTCCACACATCAGTTCGCTGAAGTCTTCACCAAAGGACTTCCGGCCCCTCTCTTTCGAGAGTTCGTCTCCAGTCTGCATGTTTGCCCATCTCCCGTTTCGACCGCGGGGGTATATTAGCCGTATCTCTATGTATCTTTATTAATATATATATTATAGATAAATATTGTATTATTGGTATGTATATCTCCTAGTTCCCTTGTGTAAAGGGTTAGGGTTTTCACACATGTAATATATATATATATCACAATAAACATGAGAGATGTTTATTCTCTCTTCTCTCCAAATATTTACCTTCTATCAGAAACACATAAAAAATATAGGGGTAATATGCTTGACACCCCTTAAGTCAAACTTAATTAGATATTAATGACAACCTTAAATGGAAAATTTTAATTAAATCCTTAATTCTAAATAAAATATGTCCCACATCATTTGATTTTTGTTTAACCCGAAAATACCCTTAATATAACTAGTAAAAAATTAGGTTTTTTTTTTTCATCTTCTTTTTCCTCTCCTATTTCTTTGCGCCGCCCACCCCAACCCACGCCTTCTCTCTCTTTGAATTCACCGTAACCACTAATTCATTCTATCTCTTTGTTTGGCTCTATCTCTCTCTCTATAAGCCGCCCCAACCCTCCTCTCATTTTCTCTATTTTTGTCTTCCTTTTTTACAGATCTGAGTGTTAATGGCGGTGGACGGCACGGTGGGTTGATTATAAAGTCGAATATGGAGTGGCAATGACTGGTATACTCTTTTGAGACGGATCTTTGCTTGGTTATAGAAACGGCTGTGGCGGATGGTGGACCTGGCAGGCGACGGTGGATATGAAGGCGGCTATCGTGGATGGGCAGGTCTGGCGGCGGCTACGGAGTCGACCGGTATACATGCGGTTAGAGTGGTTGTGGTTGTGATCGCGGGTACGGTGGAGGGTGGGTATGGGATATGTACAACGATGGCTATGGCCGGTGGCTGTGATTACAAATCTAGGGTTTCGTTTTTTTACGAGCGTTTATAACTACGGGTGTCTGTGAATTACTATGAGTGTATACGAATGGGTAGCGACTAGGGTTCAAAACGATAGTATGTGACCATGGATTACTATGGTTCCAATAGGTGTCTATAGTCGACTATGAATGGTTTTTTTTTTTTTTTAAACATTCACGATTTTCAATATCATAAATTATAGTATACCATAGTACACCATAGTATACCACAGTACACCATATTTGTTTTTTAAATCTGTTGTTTTATTTAACAAAAATGAAAAAGAAAACGTAATTTTCAGTAAAACGTTAAAAATAAATAAAAAAATAAAGTTGTTTATAATAATGTAAAAAATGCTGGAGGGAAAAGCGAAAAAGTAAAGACGACAAAGTCGACAATAATAAAATAAAATAAAATATGTTAGATGAAAAAATAAGATATTAAATGTATAATAAAAATGATAAATGCAGTTTGAATTTTACTAAATGCAAATTTCGAATTTGTGAATGGAAGGGCATTTTTGGAATGAATTTAATAAAGGATGTGAAACAAATGTTTAGTTTGACTTGTCATTTAGTTCTAATTAGTTTTGTCACTAGGGATCTATATCTTAAGCCCCAAAAATATATCGTTAAGCCCAAGCAATTAGATTATGATGAAAAACAGGCTAACAAAAAAAACAAAAACAAAGAAATTAAAACAACACCATAAATAATAAATTAAAAATCAAAAGTCATTGTTAGATCCAAAAACGTCTTTGACTTTTGATTAGTTCATATGTGAAATCATCATTCAAGAACATATTAAAGTATTATTCATCAGACTTTTGATTTAGTTCGTAGCTTCAGTCATCACTCCGCATTCAAGAACTAACTAACTCTATGTCTGAAATTGTGATGCACAAAAGAAAAAAAAAAGAAAAAAAAAATAAAAAAGGAAAAGGTCAAATGATAAAGCAAAATTGAGAAAAATATTTGCATTCCTCAAATTTCAATAACCAAATATTGATAAAACTCATTTGCATTCTTCGAATTTCGAGAAACAAATATTGATAAAACTCAAAAGGTCTTCGTTCCTTGAATATATTGGAAATTCTTCAGGGTTCACAAAATATACATACATGGCTTCCGCAATCAACTACCCTGCAAAAAAGAAAAAAAAAATCAAATAATTTCGGTAAATAATTTCTGACTACCAAATATCTTCATGAGCTTTAAATAGGGTAGTAATTTATGATGGAGTTGAATTAATGAAGTGGTTCAGTTTTTTTGTGGATCGTGTATGAGTGCTCCGAAAGTTGTAGTAGTGGACAACATAAAACTAACCTCAGTGCTTCGAACTGTACAAAAGAAATCAAGATTTTTCCTTTTTTTAACCTCAGTGGATCGTGTATGAGTGCTTCGAACGGAGAAAAAGATTGAGGATAAAGAAGAAAAAAACTTATCCAACCGTGAAGTGTAGGAGTAGTTATTAGGGGATAAATTTATTGTTACCAAAAATAACCCTACGGTTACAAATATTTCACAAAAATAGGATTAGGGTTTTGGGGCAAAACCAATGTTATAAGAACCGGACCGGATCGGCCGGTTCGACCGCAACCCGGCGACAATGCGGTCCGGTTTGAGCTCCAAAACGGGAAAAATAAAAAACCGGGGTCAAATGACCGAAACCCGGTTCAACTGGGCGAAACCCGGAAACCGGCGACCGGTTGATGATCCCGGTTTTTGTCAAAACAAGTAAATGGTGGACGGATCTCGTCCGTAAGAGGCTGTTACGTGAGCGGATCTGCGCGGCAGCGGCTGAATCAGGTGGTCGGAGGCCGGCCGTGGACGGATCTGAGCTGTAAAGACTAATAGGTGGCCGGATCTGGGCGGCCGTGGGCTGAATTCAGTGGTCGGAGGCTAGAAATGGAGAAAAGATAGAGAGAAAGAAAAAGAAAAAGAAAAAGAAAAGAAGGAAGAAGGGTTTTTTGGAGGGAGGGGGGCTGCCAACGTGAAGGAGAAAGAAAAAAGGAAGTGGGAAGAGAGAGAAAGTTATGGGAATGAGAGATAAAAGAAATGTGAATAAAAAATAAAATAAAGTAAAATGAAATGAGATATATGGTATTAATATGGAAAAATGTGGGAAAAGATATATAGAAATATAGTATTTTTGAAGTTTAAAATTAATAAAATAATTAAAAAAATTACAACATTAAAAAAAAGAAAATTAAAAAACCCGGGTCGAACCCGGTTGAATCGGTCCAACCGTGACCCAAATGCCTATCCGGTTTTGCGTCCAGTTTGGTTCTGATAACATTGGGCAAAACCTTTCTTTTATATATAAAGATTATGATTATTATTATTAGAAACCCTAATTGCATATTTGTAATTTTTCAAAAACCAATTATTAATATTTTTTCATCTCCTATTTTACAGTGTTTTTCTATAATAACTTTCGTAGCAAATCAGGTTTGGGAATCTTCTAGCAAAATTTTATTCCCTTCGGATATTGTGTTTTTTTTTTACTCTTTTTATCTCTCTTACACACACCAATGTATTTTTTTAATACAATTTAGTTATCATATATTTAAATTTTCTTCCTCTAGTAGTAATCTATATAATATATAAATTGAAACCATCATGCCTTTAAAATTCGACATGCGTCACACTTATGTGTCATCCTACTCATCATTTACGTGGCATTAACTATTCCTTTAATTTTTCATTCATTTTCCAAAATCGTAATGCATTTCATATTTGAATCTAAATTCTCTAATTATTTGGTTGATTTGGTTATACATTAATTCCGAATACACTATTTAAGGTAATAGTCCAATTAAATGGTTTATGTCACTTTAGTTTTTTTATATTATTAGCATATTTAATATTAAAAAAATCAAATCAAATCAAATATTTCTATGTTAGCCTATGAAACACGTTGTTATATTTTACAAAAGTGTTTTTAACTCTCTTACTTTCAAACTAAATTTTAGTTATTACTTAGTGGGCTAAGTGTTATTACTTAGTGGGCTAAGTGTTATTACTTAGTGGGTTAAGTAGTGATTAGTGGGTTTAATTGTGGGTTTTATTTTAACTTCCTAACTAACCCACTAACCCATTATCTTGAGTGCTCTTGTGGTTGGTTTTCTTGCAGATCATGGGCTGAGGAGTGGAAGCTTGGCAAGTCTATAAATACCAAACTCAAGACTCAAGAACATTACAGATTTCGAAGAAACAAAAAGTGTTACTAAAGTTTTAATCTCGAGAATTTTAGAGTGTTTCCTAGGATCTGTTGTACGTACTCCTTATGAGTACATTCTTTGAAATCTAGAATTTTTAATATTTTTCTTTTAGTATCTAGATTTGATTGTAAGAATGATCTTGAAAAAGATTCATTCATAAGGAAGAAGTTTTCGCACCTCTTCTGTTTGTATTCTTAGAATACTAATTTTAATATATTTGTTTTCGTCCTGTAAATGGCAAGTTCACAAGTTTTTACTTGTGAACATTTTTCAATTCTGAGTATTGTTCCTTTTATTTCCGCTGCATGTTTATTCAAGTGTCACAACATTTAAGACAACACCTCTGTATTAAACGAATTCGGGACCATAAATTCTTTCAATTGGCATCAAGAGCCAACACTTGACGTATACTAAGTGTTTGTTCCTATTTTTTCAGAAACGAATTCGTGATGGACACTCAGATGACTGCTTCTATGCGACCTCCTGTACTCGACGGCACAAACTACACCTACTGGAAAGTCAAGATGAGGGCATACATCAAAGCCATTGATGAGAGAGCCTGGAGATCCATTCTCACTGGATGGAAGGCACCAACAATCACAGATGCAGATGGGGATGTATTTCCAACACCAGAGTTACGGTGGACAGCAGATGATCTATCAAATGCCAATCAAAACTCCAAGGCGTTGAATGCAATCTTCAATTCAGTAGATTTAACAATGTTTAAATTGATCTCAGTATGCACTTCTGCAAAGGATGCATGGGAGGTTCTACAGCTACATTGTGAAGGATCAGATAGTGTCAGAAGAACCAAGCTCAGATTACTCTCTTCCAAATTTGAGAGACTTAGAATGGAAGAAACTGAAACAATTTCTCAGTACAATGAGAAATTGATTGATTTAGCCAATGAATTTCAATCCTTAGGTGGTCCTTTAAGCAATGAGACACTGGTGAATAAGGTATTGAGAACTCTCCCAGAAAGATTCAGCATGACGGTTACTGCTATTGAGGAGGCCAAAGACACATCATCACTACGGCTGGACGACTTAATTGGTAGTCTAAAGTCTAGAGAGATGAACTTTGAAGATCAAAGAAAGGAGAAAGGAAAGGCTATCTCAAATGCACTTCAGGCAGAATTGGAGAAAGAAGATGTTGCTCCGGAGTTTGATGATGATGCAGAGGAATGTCTCAACAATGTTGCATTCCAAATTCAGAAATTCAATAGGGTATACAGGCGAGGTGGAATCAAGCCCAGACAATTATTTCCGGATGGCTCTTCGCAAAATCGACAAACTCAGCCCCGGAACAGATCTACTTCACAGAGAACATTTTCTCAAACACCTTCTCAGAACACTTCTAAAAATTCTTCATTTGTTCGTTCAAATTCTGAACCACCTAACTTAGATCACATTAAATGCAGGGCTTGTTCAGGATTTGGACATTATGCAAATGAGTGTGCAAATACCTTAAGAAGAAGAGGAATGAGTTTGATTTGTGCTGTCAGTGATGAGGAGGAAGAGCAACCTGAACAGACAGAGGAACAGCAATCCACTAAACAAGCTCTCTCTGTCAGATATATCACTGGAAATGCTTCTGAAACAGAATCACAAAGAGTCTCCCTGGATGCTGCAACACTTTCTGAAACACTTTCAGTAACTGAAATTTCTGAGTTAAACACTGATCATTATACATGTTTAAACTCTATTTCTTTAAATGCAGCAGAATCCAGCATTGAAGCAACTAGTGATGAGGAAGAAATGTGTAAGAAACTAGCTCTTGACCTGGAGAAGAAGACTCAAGCTCTAGATGCAGCCAACAAGGAAAATTCCTCCCTCAAAGAAACAATCACACATTTGGAGGTTGGAATCACCAAGAAGGATCTTGAACTGGCAAAGGTGAAAGAAGAACTCAAAAAGGCAACTCTAGCAATCAAGAGGATGAACACTGGCACAACTAAACTCGAAGAGATTGTGTCAATGGAAAAGCACTACAAACATGAAGGGCTAGGGTTCAAAAAACAAATGAAGCCAGTTAAGAAGAAAGAAATTGTCTTTGTAAAAGAAAAGGGTGCAAACAGAAAGGATTGCAGGAAGTCCACAGTCACCACTCCAGATTCCAGAATAAGAGGTTATGTTTGTCATTACTGTTTCTCACCAGGACACATTCGTCCATTTTGTGAAAAACTCAGCAGTGACAAAATGTTGTATAAAATAAGCCACAACACTTCAAGGAACACCTCAAAGAAAAAGGTAGAATCTACCAAAAAGGAGTGTAAAATATGGACTCCCAAAGGTAAACTTTTGTGCAAGGCAGTATACACCTCTTTAAATGCTAACATTTCAGGTTCATGGTACTTTGATAGTGGATGCTCTAGGCACATGACTGGAACAAAAGAATTTCTATCAAACTACCACACACTAAATGGAGGACGTGTAACCTATGGAGGAGGAGCTAAAGGCAAAGTGGTTGGACGTGGAACACTCAGTATTGAGGGACTTCCAAAACTTTCAAATGTTCTACATGTTGAAGGATTGGGGTCAAACCTCATCAGTATCAGTCAATTGTGTGATGATGATCTACGTGTAGAATTTGATAAATACTGTTGTTCTGTGTTTGATAATCAAAATCATTGTGTACTTACAGGTTCCACATCAATGGATAATTGTTATCAAACAGGTGACACCATCTCATGCAAGAGCTCAAGAGTAAGTGAAGTAGAGCTGTGGCACCAGAAACTAGGCCACACAAATTTCAAGAATCTGAAGTTGCCCAACAAGTACAATGCTATAAGAGGAATTCTAGATCTCAAGATCAAGGACATTCCTATATGCGGAATATGCCTGAAGGGAAAGCAAACTAGAGTACCACACAAAGTGCTACAACCCGTTGGTACCACCATTTGTTTTGAACTTGTACATATGGATCTTATGGGTCCTATAGAGGTAGAAAGTCTAGGTGGTAAAAAATATGTCTTTGTATGTGTTGATGATTTTTCAAGATATACTTGGGTGTATTTTTTAAGAGAAAAATCAGACACTTTTGAAGTATTCAGAAATTTGTACAGGTTTGTTAGAACCCAATTTCAAGTTTCTGTACGTAGGATAAGATCTGATCATGGAAAAGAATTTGAGAATGCTTTATTTCTTGCATTTTGTAATAAAAAGGGTATAAAGCATGAATTTTCTGCTCCAAAAACTCCTCAGCAAAATGGCATTGCTGAAAGAAAAAACAGAACCATCCAGGAAATGGCTAGGGTGATGATGAGTGCAAAAAATCTGTCTAAGAGGTTTTGGGCTGAGGCTGTCAACACAGCCTGTCACATCTCAAACCGTGTGTATCTAAGATTAGGATCTATGATGACTTCATATGAAATTCTTTATGGTAAGAAACCTAATCTAGAATACATGCATGTGTTTGGATGTGTCTGCTATGTTCTAAATGATAGAGATCATCTAGCTAAGTTTGATTCAAAAAGTGATTTGTGTTTATTTATGGGATACTCTAATAACAGTCATGCTTATAGAGTATACAATCTAAGAACTCGAATCATTATTGAATCTGTAAATGTGGTATTTGATGACTTTGCTGATCTCCGCAGTAAAACAGCTGAAGATGAAGTTGATGACTTAATTGCTGAAAGAGAAACAACAGAAGAAGACACTTCTGCCACAGAGAGCCCAGATATAAACAGTCCAGTATCAAGAGAAGAGGGTGTTGAGCCAAGTGTTACCACATCTGACTCAATACTTCCTACAGAGAGCACAGAAGCTGAATTGCAGCCAACTCATGATGTCTGCAGAAAGGAA